>NC_056728.1:1012000316-1012025316 GCF_019279795.1 Protopterus annectens
TGCGATGCGCAGCTCCACGCAAAGCCATTGTGCAAGTTAAAGCGGTGCTAAGCTATGAGCAATTATACTTAACTGTGCTTAATACTAGTAAACTTTGCTTAGCAGTGCTTCACATTGCTAAAGATATGTTACTTATGCATTTATCAGTATGCATGACCTTTCCACCTTCTTATATCTATATATATATATATATATATATATATATATATATATATATATATATATATCATTCACTACCACATAGGCCATTTCAATGCATTTTACTAAAATTTAAAAGGTAAATGTCAGGAAATCTTTTTATGCACAGATTTCCTACTGAAAATGGGAAGGGGAGTGGCGGGACTCGAACCCGGAATGCCTCCTCTTTGTGCGAGGGCTCTACCACTGCGATATTGCTATTTGGCTTAATTTGCATATAAGTAGTGTATTATCCTCTTCGATGTCTATACTGCTAACTGTAGCTAAGCAATGGGCAAACCCACGCATGCACGCACAAATACGGGCAGCTATATTGGGAATAATAAAAAAAAAAAAGAAGGAAAGCTTTACATTTTAAACTTGTACAGAGATTTAGAATGTGGGGGAGTGTAGTGTTGAGTATGTAGACATTTGAGTGGACCCGCTCATTTCAGTTGACATATGCAGTTTAGGTACTTACTGGGGAGTGGATATTTGGACTGCTCGGCAGTCTGACATGCCTCCTGCACTTGTGCACACTCCGTGTTAGCCTTAGAGTTGAGTCAGTGTGCACTCATGAATATGCATGACACGCTGACGTCATACTCTTAGACTGCAGTTTCCGAGTAAGATTTAGTTAGTCTTACATGGAGGATTAGTGAATCCCGGCATTTTTGTTATAACATCATCTGGATGGGTGATGGTCTATTAATAACTTGGCTTAGGATGGCAAAGTATGAACATGTGCTGCTCACGTAGCTAAGCAGCTGGAAAATTACATCCATGTTAGTACTGTGTTCATAAACATTAACAGTAACAGAGAGGATACATTCCTCAGACAGTGGGACAGTGTCATGTTGCATACAGCTTCTGCCAATAGCACAATACGTGTTGCTGTACATAATGAATACAGTAAGGTATGTATAAGGACCATGATATTTCTTGCAGAAGTGCAAATCACTAGGAAAATACATATATCTTCCCTGTTCTGCATTTCAACTGTTAGAATAGCAATCCCTCTCCCTCATAATTTGAGGATGATGATATTGTTCTATAACTGACTTTAATATTTCATGAGAAAACAGACCTTCAGAGCACTTTTACAAAGTATACTTATTTTTTTATTTTATTTTATTTTATTTTTATTTTACATTTGTTAACCGGGCTAGTCTAGCTGGATACATGTCCATTTTCAGTAGAGGCCCGGGGAGAAAAGCTCCACAGATAATGTTTATGTTATGCATGATTACAGCTCACTGAGTTAGTCTTTAAATTTCAATGACTACAGCAGCAATCTGTATACAATATTAACCAAAGAATTGCTCAGATATATAACAAGATTTACTGCCCCCTCCCGATGAATAGCCGATGTTAAGAGAACATTATTTATTATTGATATATTAGTAGGAATTTGATGAATAACCAAGGTATTCACAATATGCATTGATATCAATAAGTGTAATATGCTTCTATAAAAATATATGTGTGTATTTAAGCAGATAATGGTTTTAGTTATATGGCTCCTCTCTGGATTTGAGCACACAGCACACTAAAATGTAGACATGGTGGCCTGTTTCCTTACAATCTGAGCTACAAGCCAGTCCATGATTTCTTAAATAAGCAGATATTGCTCTACAAATCCTGTTTTTAGAAAGCTGATGTTGTCAGGGGATTACAGATTACTGCTGTAGTCATTGAAATTTAAAGACTAACTCAGTGAGCTGTAATCATGCATAACATAAACATTAATATAACGTATTGAATATGGTTCTTCCAAAAAAATGCTATGAGTGAAGTTAACCAAGGTAACAGGTACTTATATATGTTTGCTCAATGTGGATTGGAACCCCCATCATGCCAAAATTTAGACATGCTGGTTGGTTGCTTTACAGGCCAAGCTAACATTCGTCAAGGGTTTCATTTAGAAAACAGGTATAGCAGGAGTTTATTAGAAGTCCTGCAGAGAATGGATGAATACAGAAAAAGCAAACAATTATTGGACCTTTTATTGTAATCAACACATAACCGAAAAAATATGTGTAAGCAGTCGGACAGGCATTGCTTTTTGGATTAAATAATCATGTCTGTATAATTTCTTAGGAGGAATGATGTAATAAAGTTATATACATGTTTTTATTCCAACATGTAATGGTGCAGTATGTGATACTGTGGCATTATAATGGAAAACTACAAAGTGTGCAATCATCAGTGGCTTAGGTGCTATAGGCATCTGTGATATACAAGGACAGTGGCTGTGTGAAATTATGCCATTAGATGTAAAACATATGTGCATCTACAAAGGATGTAATTATGGATATTATACACATTATTAAAGAAGTTAACAACATGGAAATAGAACCCATAGTTAATAGGGCAGTATTTACCAAACCTTTTAAGTATTCCCATGAGCAACTTGTCACAGTAGCTACTAAATGGTTATAAAAAACATCTATATAAGCTATATGGGATAGAGAAATATCTGTAACATCTGCAGCAATGCTCAGGTATGTGTAGCATATTGACATTTACTGTAAGGATCTATGGGTTGCCTCTGTACCACAGTGACCCTCATTCAAAGTTCCTCTACATCCCTCCAATACAGGTTATCATAGTGCTGATGAACTTGCACTCCAGTGTGGTGGATTCCCACCATCTGTTGATGCTCCCTCACAGTCTGGTCCCAATGGTGATCATGGCGAAGTTCCTGGGTCTGGCTCTAATCCTCTCTTCCAATCCAGCATATACAGTCAACATCTGGGTCATCTCCTCATCAGTCCACTTAGATGCATGGATGCATCTCAGCCTCCTCGAAGTAACCATCAAGATTCTCAAGTTGAAGAAGTCTGGAAATATAAATACAGAGAAATGCTCACTGAGATACCACTCAGTTTGCAGTTAGCAATGGTCTGATCAGTAAATGTATCAAAATCAATATTTGCAAATGGTGCTGATGTCATGTTATCAGATTATAGGAAGATAATGGGCATGTGACACACATGGTACCATTTATCATGGGTGTTTATGCATGAAGCCAATTCATGTAGATGTGTGTGAATAGGATTCCAAAAACGTGCATTTTAATGAACCTCATTAATTATGTATGTATGGTGGAAAGGGTACTTAAAGGTGAGTGCACACAAGGTGCACATTGATTCTATGATTTGGAGTGAGAAGTACATTGGCAATTGGTAGCATTTCTGTTTTGTCGATTAGTAAATCTCTTAAAGTTAGTCATTTCAAAAGGTACATGTTTAAATGTTATCTTTAGCAGACGTTGGTAGGAGTTATTGGAGTGATGCTGTCTTGAACTTTATGCATACAGGTGTTGTTCTTTTTAATAGTTTATTTCAGTCCCATATGCAGTTGTATAGACAGACTTCCATAGCAGATGTTAGCAGTATATGAAGGCTGATTTAAGGATCACCTGCAATTCTTACTGGAAATGCCTTGCAGTCTGTTGGAAAGCTACAGAAACCCACGGATTCTGACACTATCTTTTTCTTGTATGCAATGTTGATATTATGGATATATTTTAATTTATGTCTCCTAACAAATCTGTTACAAAATGTGAAGTTGTTGTGAATATGTCTTCAATGATGCTTCTTAACAAAGGTATTATCAGTAGTGACTCTGCACACTAAGGATCTGTAGTGTCTGTGGCCTGGTTACATATCCTAAAGTTTGCCGATGCTTTCCATAAGTTCTTCACATTGTTAGTGCTTGTAGCATTTGAATCTAAATTACAAGCAGATTCATGTGGCATGATGCTGTAGTCTTTGGACCTCCATACAATGTATATGTATTGTCAGGGGTTCTAACTCTAGTTATGAACTGCAATGATATTACAAGTTATTTTTTATTTTACCAATGTTATGTAAGAAAGCATTGGTGCTACTTGTAATATGACACATTAGTACTTATCACACCCAGTGTTATACAAAGTTTTTCACTCAACAGGAGTGCATATTGTTTATGTTGATATATGCTGTTCACAGAATGAAATTTATAAATGGGCTCAAACATGAATACTGTCATGTGCATATCCTTGTCTTTCAGGTGGCCAACTGTCCTAGGAGTGACAACTTCCCCTCACAGGAAAATAACATCATAATTGATGGTATCTGCCAACATAGAAGGAGGCTCTTAGGCTGTTCAGGTGATACTGTTAAGAGAAATTAAATATGGATGGACCTCATCATGACCAATGCTGTTGGAGGCTGCAATAAATCCTGTGAAGCCTGGAGATGATACTGCTCACACACGATCTTTCATGCAGTCAGTAGAGTGACACATTATGGAAGTTCAAAGGATGCCACTAGCGTTGGACCACCCCGATCCCCCTGATAATATTACAAGATTTCTGGCCTCACTGCATACAGCAAGAGGGGAGCAACCCATCCTTGGTGGTGGAATTGAAGCTGTTGTTCCAAGATGAACACGTATGTGTTTATTTCAATTAGAGTGCTGTGCATTGAGACAATCTTGGTATATTGCTGCAGCATGTATATTCATGTATTGCTGCTTTTGACTTACAGCAGCAGAACTCTGCCATGCGCACACACCCATCCACCTAGGATGAGGATGATAAACGTAAGTCTAATGACATGTATTGATACAAGTGAAGTACAGACAGAGCAGTCCACACATTTGTAATGCTGTTTGCATTAATAATATTCACAGGTGCATCTTCTTTGTGACTAAACCAGGGATTGGCAGGTAAGTGTCTCTACACCATTTCTGTGAACACTGCCTTGTAAATGCTTCAACCTGATTTCATGGCAGTGGTGTTTACTGTCATACTGTTGCTTACATATTATTGTACGCTACAGTAACATCCAGTGGAGGGATAAGCTGTGCATTTTCAAGTGCAGACAGACTGGAGATTTTACAGCAAAATTGTCATTGTTTTCAACAAAGTGTAGCACGTGATACCTGACATTTATGTCAATATTTGTCAATACATGCCCATCTGGTTTACTGTTACAGTGTCCATCATGTGAGTATTTGCAGCCCATGTCACTGAATTGTATATGTGATGCTGTCAGTCTTATTTTTGCCTTTCTCTTTAGTTTCCCACTGCAGGATCCACAGTACATCCCACAATGTCTTCTCAACAGGAGTCTGTCAGTGGTATGGTATTACGTATGTTTCATACCTGCACTTGCTGTTAATCTTGCAATTGACCTCCATTAATACTGTGTCCTTCTTACCATTCCTAGGCCAGTCTGCATCAATGCCCTCAAGTTCACATATGAGTGGCATGTGTATGTTGCACATTCTGCCTGTTTTAAATGTGCTCACCTGCTTAATATTGTGTACGATATGATCACTAATGCTGTTTTTTCCTACACTAGTTGAAGTTCATCTCTGTTCGACACCACCATCTTCCCATGAGTTGTTGCCAGGTGTGTGTATTTTTTTTTTTCATTACATATTTCAGGTATATTGGCCATGTAAACAGATTATATACTTCATTTATGTAGATACCACAAAACATACACACACACACACACACACACACACACACACACACACACACACACACACACACACACACACACACCCAGACCACATGTAAAGTCATTTATTTTAACATTGCAGTGAGATATATATGCCATATGTCTTTGGTGATGTCCGTCATGCAATATGGGTACATTGTTGTGATCTATGTCTTTGTATATTGTAGTACATCAATTATCTGTATTATCCAGCAGCCCACCCAGTGATCAGAATGGTTTTCAGATGTGTCTCATCATGGTAGTATAGCCCCTGAGAAAGAGAACCTTGAGGGTTTGAAGAGTCCATCCATGAGGTTGACAGTGATTTTGCAGCAAATGTAACCTGAGATGTAGAGATAAACTTGTCTAGCCATTCAGAGGATGCTGCCACAGTGGATGTTGAACATGGTGAGACCATTGACCAATGCATTGCAGTTGACAGCACTGCTGCTAGCAGTTTCATACAACAACCAAGAACAGGGCATCACAGTAGCCATATGCGAGCAAATGTTATACATGGCCAGGTGTCTGAGGGTGCCCACCTTTTGCTACAGGCAAATGAATGGTCACAGCAATGGCATCATTCAGACGTCTGTGCACTTGCTTCTGCCACAAACTGTGTGGCACATCAGCTATGGGTCTTGCATGAAGGTGAAGAGCACAGACTTGGTGAGAGTCTGCTAGCTGTGCATGGGTGATTGAAACCGTGGTCTTAGTGTGTCATATTAGCAGCAGGTTCCTGGCCTCTGTGGTACTATAGCAGTGTGTCATATTACCAGCAAGTTCCTGGCCTCTGTGGTACTATAGCAGTGTGTCATATTACTAGCAGGTTCATGGTCTCTGTGGTACTGCAGCAGTGTGTCGTATTACCAGAAGGTTCCTGGCCTCTGTGATACTGCAGCAGTGTGTTGTATTACCAGCAGGATTCTGGGATCCCTGACTGACCAGAATCCCTAATTATCCTACACTGAATTCTTAAGTACTTGATCTACCTTCAGCATATCCTCTGGAACTGCGTTCAGACCAGATGTGCTGAAGTCTTCCTTCAGCGTTTTGCACTGTCTGCAAATAGCTTCCATGAACTTTATGGAATCTGGCCTCGTGTTTTGCTTTTACTAACATATTATCAAGGCAAACTTGTATTGGTTATTCCAGAGCAGCCATTGTTCAACAGAACTGTAAAGTGTGTGTGTGTGTGTGTGTGTGTGTGTGTGTGTGTGTGTGTGTGTGTGTGTGTGTTTTTGAATTTTTTATATATATATATATATATATATATATATATATATATATATATATATATTTCATCAAAAAGAAGTTAAACCATAGTGTCTTCAAAGCTTACATTGGTAAAATCAATGACCCACTAGAACTACTCACAAATATAGTGAATGACAATAAATTTTCACCATGTATTTCCTTTATGCATGTCTGAAACATGGGCTTAAAATGGCCCACAAGGGCAGTTAGTTTAGTACTAGTCTATGAACCTATGAACCTATGAACCTATGAACCTATGAAATGCATGTTTGTTTATTTATACATGAACAAAGTTAAGTTTGAAAAAATGATGACCTCCTATAAGTTCATTTCTGGCAAATTCAGTTATAATAAAACTATGTAATGTACATTTAAGCAACATTATTTACTATGAAAATTTATAAAAGTTTAATCCAGGCAAGTTCAAGGAATGCTAAATTTGCAGAGTGCAGTTTATTGGCAATTGAGGAAACACAGTTGATGTTATGAAGACAGATTTAAGCACTTCATGACGTTTCATTTCTGAAACGTGAAATGCCTGGATCACATTCTTCAACAGCAACATTAATGAATTTTCCTACTTATTAATCTACATATATTTTAATAATACTGCCTCCATCCTTTGTGGCAATTCTTTATTTTGTGGGATCATTTGCAGGATCTTCCACCCTTTTTCTCTAAAAGACTGCAAGATTAAAATATTTTCTGTTAAGTGATCTAAGTGATGATTTTTCTTAGATTAGATCACCTCCTAATAATGTCAGATAAGCCTTGATTTTTTTCCTTTGGAATATAGTAAATCATATGATCATAGGATCATGGGATCATAGGAGGTTACTAGGCTAATGGCCCCAAGGCCCTTTCAAGCCTAGCCAAGTTCAACCCATGTTCCCAAGGGCATCTGGTTCATGCAGACACTAAAATCAGCATATATTTCCCCTGTCCAAGAGGAATTCCCCTGTCCAAGAGGGACACAGGTGGAACACCTGGGATGAATTTCTGGTTACCCATCCAATTATCCAAATTCCAATTAGATAGAGCCAATGAGAGACTTTGTTTAACATGAAGAGGAAGCTTGTTCCGAAAGTGGAGCAACCACTATGAGGCAAATCTGTCTCTCCAGCAAGTTCTGTTAATGTCACATGCCAAATTAAAGCCCTTTGAGCGAGTGACCTGTGTGTCATTTGACTTGCAAATGTGCAGCAGTTCCATTAAAGCTGGGTCAGAGATTGCTGTATACGCAAGGCACAGTTCACCTCTGACTGTATGGCATAGAGTAAAGTGACAATGATTTCAGTCTGTCCGCATAAGGCAGATCTTGAAGACCCTGAATTTTCTTCGTAAGGAACCTATGTGGTCTCTCCAATTGCTGCAGGTGTTTGGAAAGGAAATTACCAAAGGAAGCATTGTACTCTATTACTAGCCTGATGAGGGAAAAGTAGAAGGGGTTACAACATCTTTTTTTCTTTTCTTTTTTTTATTTATGAGATGAGCAGTATAAAATCCCCATCTTACCACTGTGGAGACATGGTGATTGAAGTTAAGGTTGCTGTTAACCTGTGTGCACAGATTTCTCACCAATGACTGTGTGCTTAGGATATTGCTATTGATGTGGTAGTTTGCAAGAACATCACCCTTGCCACAGGGAATGATAATGCATTTTTTTGCATTAAGTTTAAGACCATGACTTTGGCACTAGTCATTAGTCTGCGTAAGACCTTCTTGCAGGATGTTGACATTGCTAGGGATTTAAATGATCACTCCCAGTTTGCAGTCATCAGCAAACGTTGTCAGCCACAGTCCTTTAGTTTTAGCCTGTACTTCTGAGAAGTAGATTCTGAACAGTAGGGGTCCTAGAACCGATCCCTGTGAAACACCACTGGTTATGGGTCTGCTGGAAGAGGTGGAGTCCCCTATTTTAACTGTATGAGCCAGTTTGCAACCCACCTGATAATATATGGGATGGTACCCAGCTGGGTGAGTTTATCAATGATGCCTGAGGGGGAGATTGTGTCAAAGGCCTTGGCTAAGTCTAGCTAGGCCATATGCACAGATTTGCTCTCATCTAGGGCTTTGGTGACTGTCTCAGAGAAGTTCACCAAGTTTAACAGGCATGATCTCCCCTTGACAAAGCCAGACTGGGGGGGGGGGGGGGTCAAATGTTTGAATATTTCCTACATCTTTGTTAGCAAGGTCCATAGTGATTCATTTCATGGCCTTACAGATAAGGCTGGTCAGGCTAATGGGTCTATAGTTCCCAGGGAACGTTGTTGCACACCTTTTATGCAAAGAGATGATGGTAGCTATTTTCCATTCTGCTGGGATGAAGCCAATGCATAGGCTGTGATGGAAAAGCTTGCCCAATGGTGATGCTAATTCCTGTTTTAATCTATGTATAACACAGCCCAGGATGGTTGTCTTGTCTCATACAGGCTTTGTTTTTTGGCCTTGGAGAGGGCATTTAAGACCTTCTCCTCAGAGATACCGGGTGGGAGACACATGTTAAGAATCCTTTGGGTTATATGTGGCGGGGACAGGGGAGTGAAGTTTTCACTGAACCTGTCAGCCATCAAGTTTGCTATATCCACAGGTTATATATGTAGTACCATTAACTATGCGTTCAGTGCAAATTTGGCCCTTACCTTTGAGGTTATGGATGTAACTAAAGAATGCCTTGTGGTTATCCTTAGTTAGGGAAGCTAAGCTGGATTGTTAGTTAGCTCTGGAGGACTTCACTAGGAGTCTTATTTGATTGTTTAAGTTAAGGAGAGAGTGTTTCCAGTTTTGAGACAGTTCCTTCCTACTCTTAGACACCAATTTCTTTTTCCTTTTGTATAGCCTATTAATGGCAGTTGTCCACCAGGCAGGTAGGTCTTTCCTTGATGATCTTGCTTTGGTTGTATCAGGTATGGCAGAGTCAATACTATTGTAGAGGTGCTTGTATAAAGTATTGGTGCATAACTCAGCATAGGTTCTGCTCCATCAGTAGGGGGAGGGGATGTGAGTCTATTTATGCCTTCACGTAAGAGGTTGTAATTGATCTTGGAGTAGTTTTTTAGTCTATTTGTTGCTGGGGTGGTCTTCTGTTGCAGCTACTTCTAGCAAGACTGATTTCTGGTCAGATCTCACCAGGGATGGCCACACACACTGGGGGTGGTCCAGCGTTCCCTCATGTTGGTGAGCACCAGGTCCAGGATGTTTGAGCCTTTTCACGGGTGTGTCAACCAGCTAGTCCAGGGCATAGGAGTTAACAAGTCCAGGAAACTTTTGGCAAGTGAATTAGAACACATATAATTTACCCAGTCAATGGATGGGTAATTAAAGTCATCCAGAACCAGGGTGTGTGGTTGTATCTTGATTGACTCAAGCAGATCCAAGTAGGCTGAGTGGATGTACTGATTCATTGAGGGGGTCCCATAGCTGGCAATGACCTGAAGAGGGGTCTTACCTACAATCAATGGCACCTGAAGTAATTCAGGGAATCATGCTGTTTAACTAATCTAAATGTGCATTTGGTTTTAATGAATATTGATACACCACCTGCTTTAGTTCTCATGCCTTCAGTTTGTGGTCTGAACGAGTGAAAGAAATGTAACCAGGTATAGCTGGGGTGCTCTCTGCAGCCTTAAACCAGGTTTCAGTGACTGCACAAATGAAAGCATCTTCCAGTGTGAGGACTGTATCCAGTGAATGCAGTTTCCAGTTTAGACTCCTAGTGTTTAGCAGCATAACTTTGAGGTTGTTTTTAGAGGGGGGTTTTACATCTGGAATTTTGTTTTTGTGACATTGCCTAAAAGAGGCACTATGGGAATGGCAAGAGCCTTAGCCAGTAGCCGAAATGAAGACCATCTCTGGCAAACCATCGAGGTCTGTTGACCATATCATCTCAGACTGTCAGTTACTGGATCCCCTTTGAATGACACAAGAAACTAAGCCAATTGTTGAAGTCAGTCATCTTTTGTTTGTGTTGCTGTATCATCCTAGGTAAAGGTAAAATGCTAAGGCTAGGGACATACTTATCTAAGACACATAATCAGAGAGTTCAGTCATGTCTGTCTTCATATAGTCCAGTGAAGTATGTCTCAAGTCATTCATACCAACATGGACTATGGCGGAGTCATAACAGTGCCTACTGTTGAGAGTCTTGAGTGCGTGTGTGATGTGGTGGATTCTGGCACCTGACAGACAGCTGACTGTGACCTTTCCTTTATCCAACCTGGTGAGAGGGGCATCTGTGTGTCTAACAACTGAGTCTTTTGTGTCTAAGATGTTTGCTTTTCTGTTATGCTTTAGGGGCTTGAATGGTGAGTCACTAGTGTGTGAAATATTATGTGTACTAAGTTCTGCTGAGGATGTATTATGTGAAGTGTGCTTATATTTGTGTTTGTGAGGTCTCTGATGTTTATGTAAGCTTCTTGTAAGGACCTCTGCATATGTAGGTTTATGCGTTGCTAGTCTGATAGGTGTAGGACATGAGCTGTACATGCTGACAACCTGCTTAGTATCAGATGAACTGATTGAACTGACTGGTGAGGGAGACAGTCTGATTCTAGGTTTTTGATATAGAGGCATCTTTCACATAATGAATTTGTGTGAACTAGAAGAAGTGTGTTGTCCGTGTACATGAGGCAATTGCTGCATTACCTCAGGATGCCCATGTCAACAAGGCTGGCTGAAGAAACTATGGGAAATTGTCTGTCCATAATCCTAGGTAAATTGATGTGGTCAGAAAACAGGGAGAGGACAGGAAGGACCAGGTAAAGTAGAGGACAGGAGAAGTATCAAAAATGCAAAGGGCTAGTGGGTAGAATCTGTGTTGGCACCTCAGGAGCTTCCTTGAATGTATCAGCTGTCAGTGAGGGGCAATCACATGAACTCAACAATGGAGCACCAGCAGAGTACTAAGGGAAAATTTGCAGGCAAAAGTGTTGGCATTTGTAACCATCACCAGTGCCCAGTGCTGATTAACAGTGTATGATGTGCTCACAAGCACAAACCCACTCAACCACAGTGCTTATGCAGAAAATGAGAACAAACCAATCTGAACAAATTAACCATGACCTGATTTAGTACTCAAGTTATATAAACAGAACTAGATTCAGCAGGTCTGAATCTAGTCCTTGCTACAACAAACAAAGTGTAACAATTTCAGATAAAAAAAACAGTTCAAATAAACCATGATATGTTAAAAATGCAGATCAAAAGTGAATCATTTTAAGTAGAGTTGCTGCTACTGAGATTTGTCTGCATACATCAACTGGACATAAGCTGATTTAAGTATATTTCCTTCATTTTATTGTGGTTGTTATAAACTGGGGACTGATTTCTCAGATCTAGCTCTGTTGAAACTGTCTTGTGTGTGTGTCTGAAGCTCTGCACTAGTTGTTAAACTGCACTGAAATTCCTTTAAGTGTTAATTAGCTTGGGGGGTTTTCTGATAACTTTAAAACCTGTGTTGGTTACATCTCTGGTAATCATTTTAAGTAGAGTTGCTGCTACTGAGATTTGTCTGCATACATCAACTGGACATACGCTGATTTAAGTATATTTCCTTCATTTTATTGTGGTTGTTATAACTTGGGGACTGATTTCTCAGATCTAGCTCTGTTGAAACTGTCTTGTGTGTGTCTGAAGCTCTGCACTAGTTGTTAAACTGCACTGAAATTCCTTTAAGTGTTAATTAGCTTGGGGGTTTTCTGATAACTTTAAAACCTGTGTTGGTTACATCTCTGGTAATCATTTTAAGTAGAGTTGCTGCTACTGAGATTTGTCTGCATACATCAACTGGACATACGCTGATTTAAGTATATTTCCTTCATTTTATTGTGGTTGTTATAACTTGGGGACTGATTTCTCAGATCTAGCTCTGTTGAAACTGTCTTGTGTGTGTGTCTGAAGCTCTGCACTAGTTGTTAAACTGCACTGAAATTCCTTTAAGTGTTAATTAGCTTGGGGGTTTTCTGATAACTTTAAAACCTGTGTTGGTTACATCTCTGGTAATCATTTTAAGTAGAGTTGCTGCTACTGAGATTTGTCTGCATACATCAACTGGACATAAGCTGATTTAAGTATATTTCCTTCATTTTATTGTGGTTGTTATAACTTGGGGACTGATTTCTCAGATCTAGCTCTGTTGAAACTGTCTTGTGTGTGTGTCTGAAGCTCTGCACTAGTTGTTAAACTGCACTGAAATTCCTTTAAGTGTTAATTAGCTTGGGGGGTTTTCTGATAACTTTAAAACCTGTGTTGGTTACATCTCTGGTAATCATTTTAAGTAGAGTTGCTGCTACTGAGATTTGTCTGCATACATCAACTGGACATACGCTGATTTAAGTATATTTCCTTCATTTTATTGTGGTTGTTATAAACTGGGGACTGATTTCTCAGATCTAGCTCTGTTGAAACTGTCTTGTGTGTGTGTCTGAAGCTCTGCACTAGTTGTTAAACTGCACTGAAATTCCTTTAAGTGTTAATTAGCTTGGGGGGTTTTCTGATAACTTTAAAACCTGTGTTGGTTACATCTCTGGTAATCATTTTAAGTAGAGTTGCTGCTACTGAGATTTGTCTGCATACATCAACTGGACATAAGCTGATTTAAGTATATTTCCTTCATTTTATTGTGGTTGTTATAAACTGGGGACTGATTTCTCAGATCTAGCTCTGTTGAAACTGTCTTGTGTGTGTGTCTGAAGCTCTGCACTAGTTGTTAAACTGCACTGAAATTCCTTTAAGTGTTAATTAGCTTGGGGGGTTTTCTGATAACTTTAAAACCTGTGTTGGTTACATCTCTGGTAATCATTTTAAGTAGAGTTGCTGCTACTGAGATTTGTCTGCATACATCAACTGGACATACGCTGATTTAAGTATATTTCCTTCATTTTATTGTGGTTGTTATAACTTGGACTGATTTCTCAGATCTAGCTCTGTTGAAACTGTCTTGTGTGTGTGTCTGAAGCTCTGCACTAGTTGTTAAACTGCACTGAAATTCCTTTAAGTGTTAATTAGCTTGGGGCGTTTTCTGATAACTTTAAAACCTGTGTTGGTTACATCTCTGGTAATCATTTTAAGTAGAGTTGCTGCTACTGAGATTTGTCTGCATACATCAACTGGACATACGCTGATTTAAGTATATTTCCTTCATTTTATTGTGGTTGTTATAACTTGGGGACTGATTTCTCAGATCTAGCTCTGTTGAAACTGTCTTGTGTGTGTGTCTGAAGCTCTGCACTAGTTGTTAAACTGCACTGAAATTCCTTTAAGTGTTAATTAGCTTGGGGGTTTTCTGATAACTTTAAAACCTGTGTTGGTTACATCTCTGGTAATCATTTTAAGTAGAGTTGCTGCTACTGAGATTTGTCTGCATACATCAACTGGACATAAGCTGATTTAAGTATATTTCCTTCATTTTATTGTGGTTGTTATAACTTGGGGACTGATTTCTCAGATCTAGCTCTGTTGAAACTGTCTTGTGTGTGTGTCTGAAGCTCTGCACTAGTTGTTAAACTGCACTGAAATTCCTTTAAGTGTTAATTAGCTTGGGGGTTTTCTGATAACTTTAAAACCTGTGTTGGTTACATCTCTGGTAATCATTTTAAGTAGAGTTGCTGCTACTGAGATTTGTCTGCATACATCAACTGGACATACGCTGATTTAAGTATATTTCCTTCATTTTATTGTGGTTGTTATAACTTGGGGACTGATTTCTCAGATCTAGCTCTGTTGAAACTGTCTTCCCACCCTCCCTGTTCTTGGATGTAGTTTAAATTTGGTGGCTTTGCAGTGCCCACTGTAGATTTGATCTAGGACACTCCCCAGTCCCTTCTCTTTACCGCATTCTCTCTAATAAACCCTTTCTGCACTTGCTTTTAGTGCCTTTTAATTTAATTACATTTTTTTCATACTGTGTGTGGACTAATATTGCTACATACTCAAGTGTGCCAGCTTGCACTGCATGTGAATTGTTTTTACAGCATTTACTGTCTGTTTTTTTCCTTGTCGCTGTAAAAAAAAAAAAAAAAAATTCTCTTGTTTTCCTGCCTTACTGAACTAGAGTAGTCCAGTTTCAGAGTTGCTGATCCCTGGGCTTTGTTTTTAGTTCCTGTTACTGATCCATTGCCTTATTAGGAAGGAGGGAAGTTTCTTTGCTTACCAGTGGGAGTGGGAAGCACTGAGCCCCCTTTTTGTCCGATTTGGTGAAGTTTCAGCCAGCAACTGGTAGTCCATTGGTCGCTTTGGGCCAGTTCCTAGCTCCTTTCAGCCCCTGCTATAAAACACGCTAAACACGCTTTTCCAGCTTGTACCAACTCAGCACAGATCCTCGTGGTGGCCTGCAGAGTGATCCAAGCAGCAGAGAGCTAAAAGAGTGACTTTCTACCAGATATAAGTATTTTTTGTGGCTTTCCCACTGTTATTAAGCTAGCGACTGCATTTCGCCTGTTTTACTGCTACTTTAAGTGATTTCTGCATTTTACACTGTTTATTGCACTTTAAGTTACTAATTGTTGCAAATTGTTTCTGTAGGCTACACACTAAAGTGCTAGCCGATTTACAGCATTTATAGCATTTACTGTCTGGTTTTTTTCCTTGTCTCTGTAATAAAACAAAAATCTCTTGTTTTCCGCCTTACTGAACTAGAGTAGTCCAGTTTCAGAGTTGCTGATCCCTGGGCTTTGTTTTAGTTCCTGTCACTGATCCATTGCCTTATTAGGGAGGAGGGAAGTTTCTTTGCTTACCAGTGGGAGTGGGAAGCACTGAGCAGCCTTTCTGTCCGATTTGGTGAAGTTTCAGCCGAAAACTAGTAGTCCATTGGTCATTTTGGGCCAATTCTAGCTCCTTTCAGCCCCTGCTATAAAACACGCTAAACACGCGTTTTCCAGCTTGTACCAACTCAGCACAGATCCTCGTGGTGGCCTGCAGAGTGATCCAAGCAGCAGAGAGCTAAAAGAGTGACTTTCTACCAGATATAAGTATTTTTGTGGCTTTCCCACTGTTATTAAGCTAGCGACTGCATTTCGCCTGTTTTACTGCTACTTTAAGTGATTTCTGCATTTTACACTGTTTATTGCACTTTAAGTTACTAATTGTTGCAAATTGTTTCTGTAGGCTACACACTAAAGTGCGCTAGCCGATTTACAGCATTTATAGCATTTACTGTCTGTTTTTTTCCTTGTCTCTGTAATAAAACAAATAAATCTCTTGTTTTCCTGCCTTACTGAACTAGAGTAGTCCAGTTTCAGAGTTGCTGATCCCTGGCCTTTGTTTTTAGTTCCTGTTACTGATTCATTGCCTTATTAGGGAGGAGGGAAGTTTCTTTGCTTACCAGTGGGAGTGGGAAGCACTGAGCAGCCTTTCTGTCCGATTTGGTGAAGTTTCAGCCAGAAACTAGTAGTCCATTGGTTGTTTTGGGCCAATTCTAGCTCCTTTCAGCCCCTGCTATAAAACACGCTAAACACGCGTTTTCCAGCTTGTACCAACTCAGCACAGATCCTCGTGGCGGCCTGCAGGGTGATCCAAGCAGCAGAGAGCTAAAAGAGTGACTTTCTACCAGATATAAGTATTTTTTGTGGCTTTCCCACTGTTATTTAAGCTAGCAACTGCATTTAGCCTGTTTTATTGCTACTTTAAGTGATTTCTGCATTTTACACTGTTTATTGCACTTTAAGTTACTAATTGTTGCAAATTGTTTCTGTAGGCTACACACTAAAGTGCGCTAGCCGATTTACAGCAATTACTGTCTGTTTTTTTCCTTGTCTCTGTAATAAAACAAAAAAATCTCTTGTTTTCGCGCCTTACTGAACTAGAGTAGTCCAGTTTCAGAGTTGCTGATCCCTGGGCTTTGTTTTAGTTCCTGTTACTGATCCATTGCCTTATTAGGAAGGAGGGAAGTTTCTTTGCTTACCAGTGGGAGTGGGAAGCACTGAGCGCCTTTTGTCTGATTTGGTGAAGTTTCAGCCAGAAACTAGTAGTCCATTGGTCGTTTGGGCCAATTCCTAGCTCCCTTCAGCCCCTGTTATAAAACACGCTAAACGCTGTAAGCGCGATTTAGCGGAGTTACCACTGTTGCACACAAGAGCAGCGGTTAAACAAGGTTAAACTATTTGGGCCATCTAAATTCCACTCTTCCAATTTTCCCTTAAAACTACCTTCCTCGAGCTGTACTGCTGATCTAACCAGCATATCCTATAACTGAAAAGTTCATCTCTACTTGATTCCCAAGTAGACTATTCTCTATCTGTAAAGCCTAGCACTTACTCCTACAGTACTTGCACCTTGATAAAGCACTCTTATTATAGATAGTACCCCACCAGCCTAAAACCCACTTCCCCCGAGTCCTTTGAAAGTCTCTTTATCTACTACTTCTAGTATGTCGAGGGATCAGTTGCTAGTGTCCTCTCCAGCTCAACTGGTGAACCTGGGAATATTGAGGCAATGTTACAACTGCCTCATGTACACAGACAATCCTCTCCTTCTCCCACAAAACACAAATACATGCGAGATGCAATTATACGGCCAAACTGGAGGCTGAGCTCTCTCAACATAGGACTGGCAAGACCAGACAGGAGGAGAAGGTAACCACACACAATACATACCCAGTCACACATGGTACCATCACAACTTCAAATCATACACATACTCACACAAAGACATACTGAGGCTCTGATCAAAATTTACCAAAACAGCAGAGGCCACCAAAGCAGACACCCAAACAACTACCACCTCACGACCCAACACATGCAACACATAGACCACACAGTCAGAGTGTCAAACAGTCACAGCCCTTAAGGCCAAACAAAATGCCAGACACACTTGTCATTGGTGATTCCATAGTCAGACACACTGACGTCCCGCTCACCAGACTGAGTAAAGAGAAGGTCACAGTAAGCTGCCTGTCAGGCGCTAGAATCCGCCACATAACGCAAGCACTCAGGTCTCTCAACAGCAGGTACAAGTACGACTCAGTCATTGTCCACGCTGGTGTCAACGACCTGAGACGTACCTCCTTGGACTACATGAAAAGGGACATCGAGGAGCTCTCTGATTATGTAGCCCAGGCAGGTATGACCCTGACCTTGAGCAGTATCCTACCTTCACCTAGAATGATGCCACAATACAGTGATAAGATGATCAGCTTTAATAATTGGCTTAAATTCTGGTGTCATTCAAAGGGGATCCAATGTCTGTCTGCCTGGGATGACATGCTGGACAAGCCACGCTGCTTCGCAAGGGACGGCTTGCACCTGTTACCCCTGGGCTTCCGGATATTGGCAAAGGCTCTTGCCACCCCCATAGTGCCTTTTTTAGGCAAGGCTCAAATTCTAAACCTACCACCCTAGAACACCAAAAGGAAAGAAACTAAGGGTAATGCTGCTCAATGCCAGAAGTCTCAATCTCAAGATGCACGCACTCGAGGCCCTTCTCAATATGGAGAACATCGATGTCTGTGCTGTGACAGAAACCTGGTTCAAGGCTCCTGAGAGCACCCCAGCACTAACAGGTTTCACCTCATATCATGCTCCGCCCCAAAATCCGGACAACACCAAGAAAGGAGGGGTGTCCATATTCATAAAGGACACCCACACCTCAAGGTTGGTGGCAACGCATGATGCATCGGAGACCATCCAGGTGCAATTAACCATAGGCAAGACTGCTCTGCAATTTGTAGCATGTTACAGGCCACCCTCTCAAACTCAGGAACCTCACATGGCCTTCCTGAAAACATTGGAGGGATAAATGTATCTCCAAACACCATCATACTAGGTGACTTTAACTACCCTAATATAGACTGGGAACACTACTCAAGCCCGAACACTCTAACCCAAAGATTCCTGGAGTTCATAAACTCAAATGCCATGGAACAACTAGTCACCATCCCCACAAGAGGAGAAAACATACTTGATCTCATCATCACGAACATGGGATCAAAATGTTCAACACCGAAGTATACCCCTCACTGGTGAGATCAGATCATAAACTAATCTCGCTGGAGGTCCTCATCCCGCCCACCTGAAACAAAAAGACCACAGTGAAAAACTTCTCAAAAGCCGATTTCACACTTCTAAAAACTAGTGTGGTCTCCTTTAAGGCCCCTGAGCCAGTGGTAAACATTACTCAAACCGCTGAATCACTTACAAATGCCTTCTACCAGCACCTACAGGACTGCATGGATCAGGCAATCCCAAACAAAACTAAGACTCTCTGTACCAAAGGCAAGCGTCCAGTCTGGTGGACCCCAGCCATAAACAAGCTCTACAACAAAAGGAGGAAGCTACTACAAGATAGAGCAAAATCCTTGAAAGGTAAGACACCTTTGATCATTATAAGTAAAAACTAAGAGCTCTCATAAAATCATCCAAGGCAAATTTTGAGAGAAAAATCGCCAAGGACTCTAAAGAGAATCATAAGGCCTTCTTTAGCTATGTTAGAAACCTAGGAGGAAACTCCCAGATATGCTCAGAATTAGTTCAAAATGATGTGAAAATTACTGAACCTACACACATTGCCAACATACTGGCTGACAGGTTCAGTGCAAACTTCTCCTCCCCCACCCCCCCCAAAGGAAAGATATCTATTCCAGAGCATTGTAGCCCGCCGAACATCTCCAACGCCCAGATGAGAACTGTCCTCACTAAGGCAAAAAGCACAGCATCCATGGGACCGGATGGTGTCCCCGGCTGTGTGCTTCATGAACTCAATGAGGAATTAAACCCACAGTTAGGACAGCTGTTTAATCTTAGCCTCACCTCAGGATACGTACCCAAGGAGTGGCGCACGGCGACTGTGGTCCCACTTCATAAGGGCGGTGCCTCCACAGACCCTGGAAATTACCGCCCCATTAGCTTGACAAGCCTTATCTGCAAAGCCATGGAGAGGATCATAATGGAACTCATAAATAAAGACATAGGGAACTTGCAGACTTTGGATCCAACTCAGTTTGGCTTTGTCAAAGGCAGATCCTGCCTCTTAAACTTGGTTGACTTTTTCGAGACAGTCACCAAGGCCATTGATGAGGGAAAGGCAGTCCATACAGCCTACCTCGACCTGGCAAAGGCCTTCACACAATACCCCACTCAGGTATCATCGAAAAACTCATCAGCTTGAATGTAAACCCATACATCACAAGATGGGTTGCAAACTGGCTAAGTGACAGAACCCACAGGGTCAGAGTTGCTGGAGCCATGTCAGACTCAAAGCCTGTCACAAGTGGTGTCCCACAGGGCTCAGTCCTGGGTCCACTCTTGTTCGGCATCTACTTTTCTGAAGTACAAGCAAACACAGGAGGGTTATGGCTGACAAAGTTTGCAGATGACTGCAAACTGGGCCATAGTCGAAAACACATCTGACACAGATATCCTCCAGAAGGGCCTCACAGAAATGGATAACTGGTGCCAGAGCCATGGCCTGAAGTTAAACGCCAAAAATGCATAGTCATACCCTTTGGGAAAAACAAGGCTACCCCTAGCTACCATATAGGTGGCAATCCACTGAGCACAGAAAAAGTCATCAGAGATCTGGGGACCCAGGTTGACAGTAGCCTTTCGCTTGACACTCATGTTGCTAAAGTAGTTAGGAAAACCTTCTATATCACCCACCTGATCATGAAGGGATTCACATCTAGATCAAGGGAGGTCATCGTCCCCTGTACTCATCACTTATTAGACCTATGATTGGGTACAATTGCCCGCTCGGAATGTATCTGACCAGACACCTGCTGCAGCTTGAAAGGCCCCAAAAGTTCCTCACCAAAAGGATAAAGGGTCTCAAAAATATGTCTTATGCTGCCCGACTGAAAGAACTCCAGCTCTATTCAGTCTCATACCGCTTGCTCAGAGGTGACCTGTGCCTGACATATAAGGCCATGTCAAACCCAGATTTGATGAATATGCTTCACCTCAAAAAATCTAGATCCCTCAGAACCACAAGGGCGGGAGACTTAAACCTTGACACGGTTATAAATAGAACGTGCTGGAGGGACAGATTCATCACCCAGAGACTCCCTATGCTGTGGAACAAAATCCCGGTACATGTGAGGCAGAGCACCTCTCTGGTCTTGTTCAAGAGGAATCTTGACCAATGGATGGGAGATTGCAGATATACCCCAGGGATTACTTCAGCGTCACTGCTTGATGATAGGCATAGTTTTTATTCAAACTAAAGGGGTGGCGAAAGCCACATAACTATGGGCTAGGCTTATAAATGCCCTTGGGCAGATAGCCTAGTATGAACCTATGAACCTATGAACCTATGAACACACAGTGAAACATTCTGCTTAAATTTTGCAGAGATCAGCAGAAAGCTTAGATTTGCTTATGTAGCAATCAGATGAGTTCTAACTGCACACTCTTACCACTAGGGTGCAGGGGAACACTCTCCAACAAATGATCGTCTGGTTCAGTGCTCAAGTTATACAAACAGAACTAGATTCAACAGGTCTGAATCTAGTCTATGCTACAACAAAGTGTACCAATTTCAGAAAAAAACAGTTAACATAAGCAGGCACAATAAACCTTCAACCAGCAACTCCCATCTCAGAAAGGCAGAGGCTATCATCTCTTGCCACAAGAGTATAGACCACAAATCTTCTTAATATAAAATAACTGGCCTGAAGCCCAAGTGCTTAAACCAGAACTAAGACACTTATAGAATAACAAGCACACTAAGCCTTCAACCATCAATTCCCAACTTAGATGTAAGTTACCTCTCCCACCTTTCCCGTGTATCATCTTGTCCCCCCCTGACTTTGCAAATCAGCTGCAGAATAATGGGATGTGCCAGTTTTAAGGAAGGATATGTATGTTATTACCTTTTCTCATGAAGTGCATTAATCATATTCAAGGAATCTGCAGATTAACATCCAGTTCTTGGACAGGTAAAACTGTAATTTGTTAAGTAAGTTGTTCATTTTTTTTCACACTGAACAGTGAATTTCCCCATCATTCATTCCATGTATCACATGTGAATATCTTCTGGTAGCCATGAAGTATTCCAACCGGACAGTCCATCATTTGCAAGTCTTGTCTGTGTATATGTGTGTGTGCTTCTACAACTAATCCTATACAACAGACAAAAATTAGAAGATTTGAAAGTTCTGCACCTGTTTTCTAAAATGCATGAAAATTATTAAGTGGCACAGGGTTACGTAATACAGGATCAACATCAGATTTAGTGAGAATTGTTTGAAAAGTACAAGAAAGTAAATTACATCAGAAAAATGCGCAGAACAGTTTTCCCATGGTTTTGTATAAGGAAAATCCAGCGCTGAAATATACAGCCAAGATAGATAGTCAAAAAGCATGAACATTTAAGAGTTACACCGACCAGTATTCTGCCCTTTAGGAACCACATAAAATAGTGTGTGTTTCAAATGTTATGAAAATTTTTGGCTAAAAATAATGTAATGATTTCTAAGGCAAATATCTGTCTGAAAATTTTAGCATCTCCAATATACTTCAAAAGTACTAGACCATAACAAAATGCAAAGCTCAATCCACTAGACTATTTTAATTTAAAGAAAGATATATATACATATATAAATATATACACATATACACACACACACACACACACACACACACACACACACACACACACACACACACACACACACACACACACACACACATATCTATATCTATATCAATGGTTATCCTTTAGATCCTTGAAATTACACCCTGCCAAATTTAAAATTACAGAGACCTGCTGTTCAAAAGACCAGGATCTTGAACGATGACTATCCCAAAACAACACATACTAACAAAAAAACAACAAAACAACACAGTCTCTAACATTTTTGCAGGGGAGGCAAGCCCCCCTGCCCTCCCATGTGGGGGGCTGATCCCCCACTCTGAGATTGCAGTACAGTGATAAAAGGGTATATTTCTGATCTTCACTGCGATCTCCATTTAGAAGCTACAGACACTGTACAAATATAAAACAATCTAAAGGAGACCCATATATATATATATATATATATATATATATATATGGTGGAAACAAGATGAGAGTGGGTAGTGTGGTGGTTACAAGTCCAGACATTTTGAAATGACTGAACATCAGACTATTATTGTATTAGTTTTTACTGAAATCTGGATAAGCTTCAAAGAATTATAAACAGCATCAACAGCTTTTCAGAGTGGTGTGACATTCTCTGAACTTGCCATGCATTAGAAGAAGGACAATACAGCTCAAAAGGATCGACTGACACTTTAATCCTACATGTTCATCCTTTGTAATAATATTTTTTACAAAGGGGATACCTAGAACTGATGCTAATGCTGTTACATTATGTGTTTTTATATTTCAGTAACTGACACTGGAAAAGTGCTAAAGTTGTGGATTTTCCTGTTGGTTTAAATTGTTAGGTACAATTCATTTGACCTCCCTAACATACATTAAATCACACAACTTCAAGTTGGTCACCTTCTTGCAACTTTTCTGAGAATTTATTTGGATTTCATATAAATGCATAGTTCCCAAATGTCAAAAACTCAAAAATAAAAAAAAAGCTATAACCTTTTTTCTGACACTTTTACCGTATCTCACAACGCCAAACAATAGATTAACCACCCATACCTCACATAATAAGGATCCCAAAAGGAAAATAAATGTCTTCATCTTCCTTTTGCAAAGAGCAATCCAAACACACACACACACACAGACACACACACACACACACACACACACACACACACACACACACACACACAAACATATATATGTATATATATATATATATATATATATATATATATATATATATATATATATATGGATCTACTTTAGAAATTCGACACTTCAGAAGATCGACACTCAGAATGACGAGACCAGAACAATGACAGCTTACATAAATGAAACATCACATAACCGATGTTTCAGAACAACGACAACGTCCTATGTACACATTGCAATCATTGTGAAAAAGTTTTAAAAATAAGACGCAAACGCGCCATTATGAAGTATAAATAAAGCAGCTAAACATACTACCGCTGTGCTATGCACCATTTCAGTTAGACTAGCTGTACACATGGAAGCTCCAGGAGTAGTTGGTAGTACGTATAACACTATTAAGTCCCAGAAAGGAAAAGAGTTACTGCTAGTAGATAATTGCATCTACTACCTAGAATGATGCAGGGAAAATAGAAGGTACTGGGGTTGTAGGTATAAAATCACCGAAGACTGTAGATGCAGGGCGACAACCTTATTAATGCCTACTGGTGATATTCTACAGAAATCAGTACCTCACAATCATACCGCTGAGCCAGGAGAAGTGGAGAGATACAAGGTGTGCCATGAGGTGAAAACACAAGCACAGTTTAGTCGGGATACCCCTTGTCTAATTCTTGAGGATGCTGTAGCTTCCACGTCCCTAGACACAGTTTGTTGTGTTCCCAGTAGGAAAGCTCTGCTGCAACAGGTTGGGTGTGTTCGCCGTAAACAGATTCTGTATCATGGAGCCGAGGAACTGACCATAGACAACATTGATTTCACCAAATTCCCATTAAAGGATGGCTCATTTGTCAATAAGGAAATTTCTGACAGCAGTACAGATACTAAAGTGATAGTATTTAGTACAATTAACAATCTATGGGACTTGAGCTGTGCCACTATCTGGATGATGGATGGTACATTCTTTGGTAAAGGTGTAAACATAAGACAGCTGTACTCAATTCACGGTTTCATGAAATATGGCAGCCACAGTAAGTCCATTCCTTTACTGTATGCATTCCTATCCAAGAAGTCTTTAAAATGCTACAATTATTTGTGGCACTGTGTGTTTCATCTTTTGTCAGAACAAAACCTAGAAGTGGCTGTGCGATTTGTTTTATGTGATTTTGAAATAGAGGCTGTTAAGAGTATATGAGCAAATATCCCCAACGCTAAATGTAAGGACTGTCTCTTCCACTTCTCCCAGAATGTTTGACGGAAAATACAAGGGTTGGGCTTGACCCATCAGTATAATACATCACAGGCATTCCAACTGGCAGTTAAGAGCCTAGAAGCTCTCTCATTTTTGAAAGAGGATGAGATGGAGTCAACATTTGATGCATTAAAAGAGGGTTTTCCACAGGAAG
>NC_056728.1:1012030316-1012132816 GCF_019279795.1 Protopterus annectens
TAGGATGATGATTATGATGAATTTAAGTTTAATGACATGTAGTCATACAACTGCAGTACAGACAGAAAGGTGCAACCAACATGTGTAATGATGTCTGCATTAATATTCACAGGTCCATCTACTTCTGGACAACACCAGGGGATGGCAAGTGAGTGTCTCCATATTGTGTTACTGTGTCCACTACCTGTTATTTCCTCATTCTTATGTCATGGCACTGCTTTTTTTGCTGTCATATTGTTGTTTCCCTAACATTGTATACTGCAGGTTCATTCAGTGAGGGCCCAAGACATGCAGGTGCAAGTTCAGAAAGACCAAGTATGTTACTTTAACAGGTACATAGTTTGCATCAATGTGTAGCACACATGATACATGACGTTAATTTGAATATTTTTCAAAATAGGGCCATCTGGCCTAAAGGCAGACCATCTGTCATGTGAGCATCTGCAGCCCCTGTTACTGTGTTGTATATGTGATGCTGTCAGTATTGGTTTGGCTAAATGGATGACTGTGTTGTCTTTCTCTTTACTTTTCCACTGCAGGATCCACAGTATAACCCACAAACTTTCCACAGTGGAAGTCTGTCAGTGGTATGCTATTAAGCATGTTTCATACATGCCATTGCTGTTAGTCCTGTTATTGCCCTCCATTAATACTGTGTCCTTCTTCCCATTCCTAGTGCCGACAGCATCATCATCATCATCATCATCAAGTGCACAAACAAGTGGTATGTCTATGTAAAATCTTCTCTATGTCTTAACTGTGCTCAAATGGTTAATGGTGGCAATGATTTGATCAAAAATGATGATTTTTTTTTTCACTACAGTAGTTGAAGTTCATCCCTCATCAGTAGCACTGTCTTACCAGGAGGAGTTATCAGGTGTGCGTTTTGTTTGTATTCATCACATATGTCTTGTATGTTGGCTATGTAACCCAACTGAATACTCCATGTTATGTAGATTCCATGAACCATACATCAAGAAGTCCTCCTGGTAAGTCATTATTATCTGCAACATTGCAGTAAGATATATGTGTCATGTGTCATTAATGATATCCAGCATATGATATAAGCACATTGTCCTGTTCTGTGTAATCCGTCTCTTTTTTTAGCACATCAGCTTTCTGTATCATCCAGTACCCCATCTGGTGATCGTGATGTGGGATCAAATGTATCTCAGTATGGTATCATGGCCCCAACAGACAGGGCATTGATGTGTTAATAGAGTCCATCCAAGATGCAGACAGTGATGTTGATGCAGCTGTAGATTCAGATGTGGAGGGAAACTTGTCTGACCATTCTGAGAATGATGGGACATTGGATGGTGAACAGAATGAGGTCGTTGAACCAAAAACCCAAGCTGAGACTGCTGCTGACGTTGACAGTTCACCACACTACATTGATACTAGTCATCACAGTAGATGTAAGCATGCAGATAGTGTGCATGGCCAGGTGTTAGAGGGTGTCTGCCTACTCCTACAGGCAAATGAACATTCCCAGAAATCTCATGGATCTGACATACGCATACCTCTCAACTGTCCAGATTTTCACAGAATATCCAGATTTTTTACTCATATTTTTGGGCTGTTCCTCATAAAATTTGTGTTTTTCTGGCAAATCACTGGGATGATATGCCGATAGAAGTAATTAGTAATTGCATACATTTGAGTTTTGGACTCCAAATAATTCATAAAATGTATGTTAAGACAAACCCTGTTACCCTACCAACTTTCTAAGTTGATAAGAGCAGTATTTAAAATATGTCCTTATTTTTGGCCTTTTATCCCTCATTCTGTTGGGTTTTGTTCAAATTTCTTGTTCTAAGAGTTTGAGAGGTATGAACATCTGTGTATTTGTCTTTGCCACAGATCATGTTGCACACCAGCTGGGTGTGCTGCAAGAATGATAGGATTACAGACATGGTGAGGTAATGGTATCACTGGCTGCTCAAAATCAAAGTATGCTAGCTGTGTCATGGTTAGTAGAAACTCTGGCCTTTACAGTATTACAACAGTACCATAGTACAGAGTTCTGCATACAAAGACTGTGATTAGCCGATTGCAACATGGGAGAGGCAGGCCACCTATCAGCAGAAACACCATTGCCCATCAAGCATCAGTGTCTATGGTCCAACATACACACACTTCCACTGCTGGCCAACCTGTTGTGGTCCTGCCAATCACAGCAAGACCTTCAACTTGCAGTCATGCTCCTTCACCTCAGCATGCTATTGAAACCCCATTTGTCTGTTCTGTGGAGCAACCTGGCCCAAGTGTTTCTGTATGTGGTAGGGACAGAGCAGACCATGGTATGGGATGTTAGTAAGGTGAAGCTAGACTGCATTAGAGTATGTCCAGCAGTTTTATAAACATAGCTGACTTTTTGTATTACATTACTAGTTTACTGTGATATATTTTTCTAATGATCTTAAAAGTTCTGCATTATGTCCTGTGTTGTTTCTTATGTTCATATTATTATAGTGTAGAGATAAATGTGGTAATGCTTGTCCTTTATTGTTTTTCATACATTGATACAACAGTCTGAGTTTGTAGATATATCTGTGTTAGTTGTGCCCTGAGCTGATGTCCCCTGTTGTGACACATTTGTTCATGGTGAAATATATTATGATTATGTGTGCACATCTAGTGGGTAGTTGCAATTAGATGCAATTTGTGTTGGTCTGGTGGGCCAACACCTGGATGTCGATGTTTGTACTGTGTTCTCATGTACTTGTGACTTGTCATAGCTCAAAGTTGTGGGTCAGATTGTCATGTTACCTGGGCCTGCACTTGTGGTCACACCCTATGTTGCCTGCACCTGTGACGTCTGTCCCCCTATTTCCTCCTGCTCCTCCTCTGATACCTGTGGGGTGTTCTATTCAGACATCTGAGGTGTTTGGGGTAGTTTACCCACACCTGCAGCTGAAGACTGCCATGTGCTCTAGTTAGTATGTTGCGCAACATGATGCAGACCATTATCACCTGTGCTGCCTTCTCAGGTGTGTATTGCAGTAACCACAGGATCTGTTCAGACATCTGAACCTAGATCTCAGTACATCAAACATACGCTCTGTGGTGTTTCTGGTTGTTGGATGTGCTCTATTGAAGGGAATCCTTTGCATAAAAAAGCTGCTCTTCTCCACAGATTTATAAATGTTGATAACAGACCTACAGTTCAGCTGAAGTGTTGAAGTTCTTAATGCGAGGGTGAGTGTATGCGGTAGTAATCAGACTGAAGGAGTGGAGAAGAGCAGCTTTTTTTTCTTGTTATTTTTTCCGCATTAACAAGGAGAAGGTTATTTTTCTTTTTTCTTTTCTTTTCTATTCTTTTCTTTTCTTTTCTTTTCTTTTTTCTACCCCTCAGCTTGCAGGTAGCAGCAGTTCAGGGATCTGTGCATGAGTGCCAGATGACGAAGCTACCATTCTGGGCAGAAGAGATCCACTCACAAAGGATCCCCTTCCAATATAATAAAAAATACATATGGCATGACTAACTTGCAGGTTAAACCCTGCAAAGGCAATGACTCACATTTTTTATTAATTTTCTTTTCCATAAATTCACACTAAAACTTAATGAATTTTCAAAGACAATGAGAGCAGTTCATAATGAAATGATTTTTTTATGTATTCCCATTTGTTGATGAGGAAAGTCCATTTAGATACAACACATTTTCAAATAAGATATAGGGAGAAAGTTCAACAAAAACATTTCACAAAATATATAAATGTTACACTAAGGTATTATACAGAAAGTCTGCCAATCTCTCTCACACACACACAAACACACACACACACACACACACATACACACACACACACACACACACACACACACACACACACACACATGTAAGTTAATATTAAAATAGATGAAGCATTTAGAATTATAGACAGAAGTTGATCAGACTGAGGATATTGTAAAGGGGACCCCTGTAAAGTTACTGATGCATGCATCAAAGTTAGATTGCTTTTTTCTTGTTTTTACACTCTCAGGCTGGAACTCATCAGCATGAGATGTCTTAATTTTACCACACATGCAGCAAAAAGAGACTACTCCACCTGCTCTGAATTGTCAAAAGTATCTATGCTTTTTAACCTAATGATCCTTTTTGAAAACTTCTTTGTACTACATAGAATGCAACATGCTATAAACATCATCTAGCAAAAAAATGCAAACCTTCATTTACTTCTTTTCCTGTGAATGTCACACATTTATCCATTTTCTTGTTTAGGATTCTTTATAAAGATGGCAGGCAAACATTATCTACAATGCATAACATGTTTACAAATTCTGAGACATGGCTTATAGCGTACACACATATGAGCAAACTCAGGCAACTGCTGTCACTCTTTCTATTGTAGTTCCCTCAATTAGAGTTTCATCGTGGCTGTTAATCAAGAGCTATATCTGAATCTTATAATTCAAATGATGAAAAATTATTCAGTAAAGCAAGCCTTTTTGTGTGTTCATTTGCATGCATATGCAAGCACCGTTTTGGTTTACACTCCACTTGTCACTGTTACAGAATCAGTACTCAGTACTGGAGCTCTGCTGATCCATACTCTAATTCTGTTTTTGTCTATTAGCAAGTTTGGTTTAGTTGAGGGTTCAGCACTTTTAATTCATGTGCTGCAACTTCATTGTCATCTTGGTGGCTAATTATTAATCACAACATCATTATAATGCAGTTAGGAACCTTTAAAAGCCAATCCACCTATCATGATTGTGAAACATGCTAGTCATCCAGTAGTTTTGTTATTGCAGTTTGTTAGTGATCATGCAAGTTGCATTTCAATTTATTTTGACCAGAATTAAAATGCTTTTCTGTAAAACTGCTGTGCTCATGAAAAACCTAAACCACCCATTGCAATTTAATGCCCCAGACAATATCCTTAATGCCAAATGTAAATGTTTCCCATAACAAAACTGAGGTTTTAAGAAGCCTCATAATTTACCCACTGAATTTTTCCACTCCATCCAATACCCTTATCGCAAATTCACACAGATGCCAGGGGAGTTCAATTTCCCAATATCATCAAAATGCAAGCTAGCCAAATGGCTCATGTTCCAGACTCATAATGTAGGTTAAATGCAGAAGAAGAAGAAGAAAAAGAGCATTGTGTGTTCCATTCTGTAAATGCAGCTTGAAAATAATTACAGATCTTGAGAAATCTATTGCAGTTCACTAATCCTTCCCAGTAGCCTTATCATTCTCGGTGATAATGGGATTCTCCCCAGTATCAGCAATATTATGATAGTGAAAATAAGTATTTTGGTAGTCTTTAATGTGTTTCTCAGATTAAAATGAAAACTCCAAATCTACTTACAGTACTTCACCGCCCATGTGTTGGACCCTTAACTGTTAATCCATTCATACTGGTGCTGGGGGACCTAATGCTCAGTATCTGCAAAACTCAACATAACCAAACTATATCTGCTCACAGTTTAAGCTCCAGCATATTTTTTTAAAAAAGAGAATGACCCTTCATAATCTTCAACATATTACCCAGAATAACACATTACATTGCTATCACCACAGCATTTCCTATCCCTAAACTGGCTGCAAATCTGAAGAATTATCTTCTTTCCTGAATTATAGATGTTTATCATTCCTCAGCAGCCAACTGCATGCTGACGAAACAGCAACCACTTTTTATTTATTTATTTTTTTATTAAAACCAACCATTGTGAATTATAATAGGCTGTAATCAAATGCCCATCATAACATCAACCAGCATACACCATTATTCATATTACCGTAGTGCATTTATATATACATCTGTGCAATTCTCAAACGATATTGGTTCTTCAATTACATTGAATCATTTCTACATCCCTTATCATATAATATCATTATCAATGTATCATAGGTACAATATTGCTGAACCACATAACCTCTTCAAGCAAAAAAGGAAGGGAAACAGAACAGTCTCACCCTTTATCTATGCCACTATCACCAGCAGTACGCCCCATACATCGATGCTGCTAATCTAATAATCAAATGAGCAAGAATAAAAGAACCTCTTTTATATTACTAGATTTAAAGATCCAGCCTTAACTGCACTAACTAATGAGATTGCTGCCTAAATGTGTAGTACAATAAAGAAGATTGACAACCAAAATCAAGAGGCATTTATTCCAGTTGAATCTAAACTTATTATTATTTCCCATTAATGTCACTAGAGTTTATATTTTCAGTTTCTAAACCTAGTCTTTCCTTCCACATCTGCATAATTGGGGGTGGAAGATGATTTCAATTTACAAGTGATATATTAAACACATGATCCCAAGAACCTATCTCAGGGGTAGGGGGCCTCCAACATAAAGGGAAGATGTAAGATAACTTCCAAGGTGATACAAATGTACACAAAAACATGAACATATAAGTAGGACTCCATATCATTCCAATTCTGTCAAAAAAATGCTTCAGGAAGTAATTCCCTGTCTTCTTCCTCCAAACATGTACACACACACACACACACACACACACACACACACACACACACACACACACACTCTCTCTCTCTCTCTATATATATACATATGTGTGTGTGTGTGTGTGTGTGTGTGTGTGTGTGTGTGTGTGTATATACCGTGTCTGGGTATTGCATGCAGAGGATTCTGCTGTTCTGGAACAGATTCCCCATCCACATAAAACAAAGCTTATCCCTGTCCGTATTCAAACACAACTTGGGTTTGGGGTTATGGATGGGAAACAGAAAATTTACAAATTGAAATGAAACTCTGCATGTATGGCATCGTGCAATAGCCAAAAAGTGAACACAATTCAAAAAACAAAGCCAGCACTCACCATAGACCTTGTTTAATTGAATAGATTTATTGTGCTGAAAACATCATTATTTATCCTGCAATAGCTGGATAAAATGATACAGATCAGTTTCAGCAACAACTGCCTTCATCAGTGTAGCAATTTAACAAGAACAAACCACAAATTTAAATACTCTGCATACATACATATCCAGTTCACATTGGTTGATTATAAATCCTCATTCATTCCAGGTGAGAATAATCTACCTAATCTGATAATCCAAGATTTTCCTTTTTTATCCAAAATGTTATGCCATCCTGACTTGTGAGCTCTGTTATTTTATTTACTTTTTTCATTTAACATTTGTTGACTGGGAAAGTTCAACTAGGACAGAGTATATTTTCAGTGGAGGCCTGGGGAGAAATGCTCCAGATGCATGGCTTTGGATTGTGGGAAGAAACCCATGCAAATGCAGGGAGAACATGCAAACTCTGCACAGAAGGCACCCAGGCCAAGAACAGAACTGGAGAACCTCTTGCTGTGAGGTCACAATGTTCATCGCTGCACCACTGCATGCCCATTATGTAAAACTGTATCTATTATAAGAAAAGTGAATCTAGCAGCCAAATACTTTTTGTATATTTATATAGTGCATTGGACTTGTATTTATTTTTGATGTCACTCATACATTCTGAAATGCGAGTTTTAAAATGACAGGATGTTTGGCCTATATAGAATGCAGAGTACATGTTGCAAGGTAAACAACCCAATCAGAACTACAGTTTCCATAAACAAAAATTTTAAAAACATTCAGAGTATTTTAGGTCACAAATTCCTTAATCTTACTGATATACTTACACTGAGAACAATGTCCACAAGGCTGACATCCTGTAAGAACTTCCCCACCAATAATAGTCTGTTGTTCAAATATCTGATTGGATTTCATTTTATAATGATTAAATATTGCCCAAAGATTTCCCTCTCCAATAAGAAAAATAATATTTTGAAGGCATTAATTCAATTAGCGCATTGTCTGACTGAAGTATATCCCAAATGTCTTTGTACTATATTTTTAAAAAAAACGGGTATTTTGTCCAAAGCTAGTAGAAAACCTTAAGGTTTGTTTAGAAGCTATACTGGATATATAGCTTAGCAAAGAAGATCTAACTGTTTAACAGAGCTGCAACCCTGCAAGATGCCATATTTGTTATATCCCCTGCCCACAAATCTTTGGATTAAATCTGACTGTTGTCAGTCATATTCATCACCCGAAGAGCAAATTCTTTGAATTCGCATGAATTGGGATTTAAGAAAATTATGTATAATGTGTCAGGAATGACAACTACTGGCATGTAGCAAAGTGTTAAACTGAGGATGTTTTCAGCAAATACTACTGTCCAATGTACCATCTTGTTTTTTTCCTAATGTCAATATCCAAAAAAGTTATATGTGTACGATTATGTTGTATATTAAATTCTCTACTCAATTTATTTTCATTCAGATATTCAACAAATTCAGTCAAATATTTAATGTCTGACCTCCACACCATCCAACAATCATCCAAATACCTGCATCATTTATCAATAGTATCTAAAAATAAATTATGGCTGACATCACATATAATTTGTTCCTCAAGATAGCCCATAAAAAGTTCAGTATAAATGGGGGCAAAATAAGCTCCTATTGCTGTACCCTTGAGTTGTAAATAATATTCCCTGTTAAAGTAAAAAGCATTTTTAGTGAGAACATGTTCTGTCAAGCAAACAGAAAGGATTTAATTCCAGGTCTATATAAGGACATGCAATTCAGCCAATATTCAAGTGCCATAAGGCCAGCTCAGTGTGGAATATTAGTATATAAAGCTGACACATCCAATGTACACATGTGCCAATCTTGTTCTAACTGCATATGTTGCATGATGTTAAGAAACTGGGTGGTGTCTTGGATCCTGGAACATACCCCCTTTAACAATGGTTGTAAATATCTAGTGAGAAACTCTGACAGGGGTTTTGTTAATGACCCATTACCTGACACTATTGGCCTTCCTGGTGGGTGAGCAAAGTCTTTCTGAATCTTAGGTAGCATATAAAAATATTGTTGAGCAGGATCTTGGGCAGTTAGATGGAAAGCCACATTCCTTGTAATAATTCCCTTGTCAACAACTAATTGTAAAAAAAATATTTCTGCCTTAAATTTTGAAGTAGGATCAAACACCATCCTTTGGTAAAAATGATGATCCAAAAGTTGTTTGTGGGCCTTTGCCAAATACATAGGACAATTCCAAACAACAGCTGCAGCTTCCTTATCTGCTGCGTTGATTATGACCTTTCTGCTCTCTTTCAAATTCTTTAAGGCTTCTTGTTGTGACTTGGATAAATTGCTTTTGATAATCTCACCATGAGAATTGAAATAATAGTGAAGATCTTTGAGTACCCACTATTGAAAAATAGCAACATATTTATTACTAGGGGGGGCATGAAATTAGATTTTCAGAATCTAAATGCATTTTCTTTAATGTCTGTAGATGTGGCATTATTATGAAAAAACTGTTTAGTATTTATTTGTCTACAAAAAGAAACAACATCATGAGCAAAAACATCTTCAGAGATAAAATAGCTTGGTACAAAATTTAGCCCTTTATTCAATAAACACATCTCAATATCTGTCAATTGTACCAAGGAAAAGTTGTGTACATTGACATTAGAATTTAGGTGGGAGCTAGAAAATGTAAGAATGTCTGTAAAGTTGGTATTTCTCTTGTGCTTGTGGCCAGCAGGTCTTCTGGTCACAAAGGGTTATCGATATTTCTTTCCTTTTCTGCAGGAGAAACTTGTACATTTTCAGTACCAGTGTCTACAGCTGAAGAAGATTCCTCACCTGAAGTTGCAATTAAATTAGCATTTTTCCCAAGAATGGAATTTTTCCTTTTTCTTTTATTCTGTGTATATCCAGATTAATTGCTAGTAAATTTGACACTTTTTTGTTGACTGAATCGTTTGCCATTGGAATAATCTCTTAAGTCCCCATTAAGGTTTTTGATCTTAATCTCCTTGGGTTCTGTTTCAATCTCAACTAGATCTTTGAGTAATTTATGAAAATAGCCTCTAAATAAATCATACCTTTCAAAATCCTTAGCTTCTTCACTCATTCTGGAAACTTCCATGACTTACTTAGCTATACTACATTCATAAAAGACAATCAAAATATTAATAAAGGACATAAATGCTACCTGTTGGGCTTCCCCCATTCCCTTAACAAAATATCATCTGCTTATATAACAAGAGGCTCTAAGCATATATGGAAGCCTCTTGGGGTTAGGCCCTTGGCTTTATATGCCTTAAATAATTTAAGATGTCATGCATTGGATCATAAGTCTTTCATAGCGATTATTAACTTAGCAAATATATCCTTACATAAGACATTTGTGTCCTTGTCTTTGTCTTTAATATTTGTTCCCTTATATGATGTTTGCACAAAAGCCTGAATATCATCCTTATCTGATGACAAACCATTCAGAAGTTCTGACTAATCCATATTGTACAGCTGTATGGTAAAACATTAAAAATATAACTGGATGAAATACAAATGCACTGTACGGTATAGGCCTTGATAAATACCAAATAGAAAATACTACTGCATTCTGCGCAGTGCAAATTATAAACTATTTTACTAAAAAACTGTTGTAAAATACTTATATAAATGGTCTTAAGTTGAACTTTTAAAGAAACTTGAAAATAATAATTTAATATCCGCTTTCGTCCAAAGACTTCCTCAGAATGAATAAAACATCTAAAAACATTGACATTAAATACCATATTAATTAATCAAAAAGATGGTAATTAATCAATCACTCAATCAATCAATAAAATACTTGCTTGCTTAAAGGTAGCCACAGGTTATTTAAACAAAGATGAAATGGAGACATTATGTTTGTCAATACTCAATACACTGTTTTTTAAAAAACATTTAATATTGACGGCTTCATTTAAGCCAGGGGCTTTGTCAGCCGAAAGTTTAATCTGCCACCACGTCTCTCTTTGTTCAACCAGATTTTTAAAATCACCACCCCTAAGATCTGAATGAACCATGCATCCCCCATAATGATGGGGTGGAAGCTATTCGTAGTATTTTAAATAAAAATGTTAATTTTAACACTGGTCAAATTTCTACTATTTGTAGATTTATTGAAATTTTGTTACAGAACAACTTTTTTCTTTTTGGAAACACCTTTTATAGACAAAAAAGAGGCGTGGCCATGGGGTCTTCTGCTGCCCTGGCCTACGCCAACTTGGTCATGTCCTGGTGGGAGGATACCATTTTGAGTACTATAAAAAATCAATTTCATATCTTGTTCTACTGTAGGTTCGTTGATGACTTACTTTTTATTGTCGAAGGGAAAGAAGATACTGTTGAGAAATTTCTCATGGAATTAAACAAAACTGGAGGTTTTTTACAATTTACCTTAGGTTGTTTTGGAAAGTTTATTAACTTTTTAGATGTTTATTTTTGGTGGGACAATTTTGATGGGAAGTTTCACAGTAAGATATATCGGAAGGAAACTTTCACTAATAGCTATGCGCATTTTACTAGTGCTCATCCTGCACATGTTATTCGCAATATACCTAAGGGGCAGTTTATTCGATCATGTAGGATGACAACTAAAGATTGTGATCTACTAGATGAATTTGAATTTATTAAGAACATGATTCTCAAAAGAGGGTACCCATTACCTTTATTAAGTTCTATCATTAATGAAGTACAGAATAAAAGGAAATCACATTATTGGGCATTGCTTGATGACCATATTGTTAGTTTGTCAGATATGGTCTCTAATGAACTTGAAGGCCAGAATAAGTTGGTTTGTTCGTTAGAAATGAGTATCGATAGTAAACACATTCGAGGTATATTGGAGAAAAATTGGAAGATTATTCATGGATTGTGGGTAATAAACCCAAATTTGTCTTTAGGAACACACATAATGTTAAAAAGGCCCTAGAAAATAATCATTTCAAGCAAGATCACGGTCAGTGTTCAGTTAAAGGTATGTTTGCCTGCAACAATTGTAATGTTTGCAGGTTCATAGCAAAAGGGCCAGTCATTGTTATTGAGGGCCTTGATCACACCTTTTCAGTCCCGGGTTACGTTACCTGTAACACAAAGGGGGTAGTATATATTGGTCTTTGTAGTTCATGCCCCGCATTTTATGTGGGGATGACAACAAGGTGCCTCAAAACCTGCATCAAGGAACACCTTTACAACATTAAGGTTCGAAATGAAACTAGTGCTTTATTCAAACATTCTCTTGGTTGTAAGAATTTAAAAAAAAAATTATTTTCTGTGTTAGAGGTGGTTCATTCAGATCTTAGGGGTGGTGATTTTAAAAATCTGGTTGAACAAAGAGAGACGTGGTGGCAGATTAAACTTTCGGCTGACAAAGCCCCTGGCTTAAATGAAGCCATCAATATTAAATGTTTTTTAAAAAACAGTGTATTGAGTATTGACAAACATAATGTCTCCATTTCATCTTTGTTTAAATAACCTGTGGCTACCTTTAAGCAAGCAAGTATTTTATTGATTGATTGAGTGATTGATTAATTACCATCTTTTTGATTAATTAATATGGTATTTAATGTCAATGTTTTTAGATGTTTTATTCATTCTGAGGAAGTCTTTGGACGAAAGCGGATATTAAAATATTGTGTTACGCTATTTCTGTGGACTCTATCGATTCTGTGGATTACCTCTGGTTTCCTGCTCCTTTTTGAATTTGTCTGTGCTTTTGTGGTTTTTCTTTTGAAACTTGAAAATAAGCATACACCTTTGTAATTACCTTACAACTATAACCAAAGATGTTATCATATAAAGTAAAGCACAAAGGTTTGATCTCACTTTCCTGTTATTCAAACTGCATTGATACTATATTAAAAAATGATGCATAAATAACATCATACACTAAAAAAAATGTAAGTCATACAATTCTTGCATTCAGCAAAAATAAATTCTGTTCAGCAGTCTGAAATAACCACCTTATACCTATTCAGAAAAAAAATGCTGCCTGTAAGGAAGGTCGCACAAAAACAATTATGCCAAGTCCAAGTTTGAAAAAAGTCCAAAGCGCTGTTTTATGCCATGTATTTGAAAAAACATATATAGTCAATAATCTCACCATATAAAATAACATACAGCACAAAGGAACTCATGCCAAATGTATCAAAGCAGAATGTTCTCCAGCTATCCCAAACACAGAATTAATTTTGATGACTTACTCAATTCTCCTGATACACACTGAATATTCTCTTGTGAAGTGACATTTGAACAATCCATCACAGAGCTGCAAGTGACCAAAAAATAATTTTTCTTTAATCCCAAGAGTCTTTTGTGATGAAACCAGGACAACACTAACTCATCCACTTAATGGGCCATTGTCGAATGAACTGTAAATAGTATCTTTGTGGCCAATAAAAAGAATCAACCACAAAGTTGTTGACCATAACAAATTATTAAGTCCAAAAGAGCCATAAAGAAGTTACTCCACCACTGAAAAACTGCAGAGCTAACAAGGGCTAGGACCAACAGCGAAGAGAAAAGCCAACAAATCGAAACTAATCTCCATATGTACGTCATGGTGCAACAGCAAAAAGTGTACAACATTCAAAAAAACAAAGCCAACATTCACCATAGTCCATATTTAAATGAATAGATTTATTGTGCAGAAAACATTATTATTTATCTTGCAATAGCAGGATAAAAAGATCCAGAACAGTTTCAGAAACAGCTGCCTTCTTCAGTGTATCTATTTAACAAGAACAAACCACAAATTTAAATACTCTGCATACATACATATCCAGTTGGCATTGGTTAATTATAAATGCTCATTCAGTCCAGGTGAGAATAATCCACCTAGTCTGATAATCCAGGATCTTTCTTTTTTGTCCAAAAGGCTATGCCATCCTGACTTGTGAGCTCTGTTATGTAAAATCTTATCTATTATAACAAAAGTAAATCTAACAGTCAAGTGTGTTTTTCTATGTTTATATAGTACATTGGACGTGTTTATTTTTGATGTAACTCATATGTTCTGAAATGCAAGTTTTAGAACATAGGTTCATAGGTTCATAGGTAGGTACTGGGCTATCTGCCCGAAGGCATATATTAGCCCAGCCATGTTGTGCGGTATTCACCACCCCTTTGGTTTGTTCCCTAGGCCCTTGATCTAGCAGCTAGTACCCTTGGCCCCTATCTAGTAGAGCTGTTGGTATGATCCCTGGTGTGAACTTTCTGTTACCCATCCACTCGTCAAGGTTCCTCTTGAAGAGTGATAGTGAGGGGCTCTGTCTTATGTAGATCGGGACCTTGTTCCATAGCAAGGGAAGTCTTTGCGAAGGGAATCTATCCCTCCAGCATGTTCTATTCATTGTTGTGCTGAGGTTTATATCTCTAGAGCATGTAGCTCAAGTAGATTTGGTTTTGCTAAGATGGAGCATGTTCAACAGTTCTGGGTTGGACATGGCTCTGTACATTAGACAGAGATCGCCTCTGAGAAAGTGGTATGATACAGAGAACAGTCTTAGCTTTTTCAATCATGCTGCATAGGGCAACTGTTTGAGGCCAGTAATCCTCTTGGTTAGGTACCTCTGTGGTCTCTCCAGCCTCTGGAGATGTCTAGCCAGGTACATTCCAATTGGTGCATTGTACTCAAAAATGGGTCTGATGAGGGAAGAGTAGAGGGGCACCACTACATCCTTAGATCTTGATGTGAACCCTTTTGTGATCAGATGGGTCACATAGAAGGATTTTCTAACCACCTTGGCAACATGGTTATCAAAGGAAAGCTGACTATCTACTTGGGTCCCTAGATCCCTTACTACTTCTTCAGATTTCAGGGGGTTACCTCCTATGTGGTAGTTTGCGGGTACTCTGTTTCTTCAAAAGGGGATTACTACACATTTTTTTAACATTTAGTTTGAGACCATGGCTTTGACACCATGCATCAGTCTCATTAAGCCCCTTCTGGAGGATATCCATGTCGGCCGGAGACTCTATTATAGCACCCAGTTTGCAGTCATCCACAAACTTGGTCAGCCACAGCCCTTCAGTGCTTGCCTGTACTTCTGAGAATTATATGCCAAACAGGAGCGGCCCCAGGACAGAGCCCTGAGGCACACTGCTCATTACTGGTCTGGATTCGGACATAGATCCCACTACAATTACTTTGTGGGATCTGTCTGAGAGCCAGTTTGTGATCCATCTTGTGACGTAAGGGTTTATGCCCAGGTTGGTGAGTTTATCAATAATACCCGAATGGGGACTGGTGTCAAATGCTTTAGCAAGGTCAAGGTAAGCCGTGTGTACCTCCTTTCCCTTATCTATAGCCTGAGCAACTGTCTCAAAGAAGGCCACCAGGTTCAGGAGACATGATCTGCCCTTGACGAAGCCGAACTGTGTGGGGTCAAGTGTTTGGAGGTTCCCAATCTCTTCATTTATGAGTTCCATAATGATTCACTCCATTGTCTTACAGATCAGACTGGTCAGGCTTATTGGTCGGTAGTTCCCAGGATCGGTTGTGGGCCCACCCTTGTGCAGCAGAACCACCATTGCTGTGCCCCATTCTATGGGTACATATCCTGTCAAGAAACTGAGACTGAACAGGGTATTCAGATGCTGGGTTAATTCATTTTGGAGCTCGCGTATGACACAGCCCGGGACACCATCTGGTCCCATGGAGGCAGTGTTTTTAGCTTTAGATAGGGCCTTATTAACCAACGTATCAGTAATACTTGGAGTTGCACAATCCCCTGGAATAGTAATAGGCCCTGTAGGTGGTGAAGGGGGTGAGAAATTTGCACTGAACCTATCAGCCAAGATGTTGGCAATGTCAGTGGGGTCAGTGTATTTTGTTCCATTTTGTACTAGCTCAGAACAGACCTGCGCGTCATTGCCATTTAGGTTTTTGACATAACCATAGAAGGCCTTATGGTTATCCTTTGCAACCTTCTTTTTGAAATTGGCTTTAGTTGACTTGATGAGGGCCCTCAATTTCTTACTAATGCTGATCAGGGATGATTTTTCTACTTGAGATTTGGCCTTTTTTTTGTATAAGTCTCCTCCTTTTATTGTATAGTTTGCTTATGGCCGGGGTCCACCAGACTGGTTTCTTCTTCCTTGAGGAAGTAGTCTTGATTTTATTTGGGATAGCATGGTCCATGCAATCCTGAAGATGTATATAAAGTGCCTTGGTGTAGGATTCTGCATCCTGGATATCATTATCCTTCTGCAAGGGAATAGTGAAGCTTTCCACTTCGGATGCAAGTAGTTTGAAGTTTGCTTTGGAAAGGTTTTTTTTACGATGGTTTCTTTAACTGGGGGAGTTGGAGGGGTGAGGACATCCAGGGTTATCAGTTTGTGATCTGATCTGACCAGAGAGGGTGTGATAATGGGTGTGGTACAATGGGCGCCCATATTTGGGATGACTAAATCCAATATGTTTTCCCCTCTAGTGGGAGAACATACCAGTTGTTCAAAGGCATTTGAATTTATAAATTCTATGAACCGCTGGGCATAGGAGTTAGAACTTTGGTAGTTCACCCAGTCTATACCAGGGTAGTTGAAATCACTCAAAATTATGGTGTTTGGTAGGACCTTTATATGTTCCAGTGCCTCAAGGAATGCTGAGTGAGCATCTTGGGACATGGTGGGCGATTTATAACAGGCTACGACTTGAAATGTGGTTTTGCCTTCTGATAGTTGCACATGGATTATCTCTGGGGTATCATGCTGCACCACTAACCTGGAGATGTGGGTATCCTTGATGAATATGGATACACCTCCACCCTTTGTACTGCGATCCGGTAACTGAGGCAGGAAGGTATGACAGGAATTGCAACCTGGTAGTGCTGGGGTGCTCTCTGGAGCCTTGAACCAGGTTTCCGTCACTGCACAAACATTGATTTTCTCCATACTGAGCAGTGCCTCGAGTGTGTGCATTTTAGGATTGAGACTTCTGGCGTTGAGTAGCATTACCCTTAGTTTTTGGTTACCTGTGATGGTTACAGTGGTTGGTTTATCCTTTGAGCCTTGCCTAATAAAGGCACTATGGGGATGGCAAGAGCCTTGGCCAGTATTTGAAAGCCTAGGGGTGACAGGTGCAAACCATCTCTGGTGAAACAGCGAGGCTTGTCTATCATGTCATCCCAGGCAGACAGACAATGGAACCCTTAGAATGACACCAGATGCTTAGCCAATTGTTGAAATTGATCATTTTGTCTTTGTATTGTGGTATCATTCTAGGTGAAGGTAGTATGCTACTCAAGGTCAGGGTCATACCAGCTTGGGCTACATGATCAGAGAGCTCCTCAATGTCTCTTTTCATGTAGTCCAGGGAGGTATGTCTTAGATCATTCACACCAACATGTACAATGACAGCATCATACTTGTACTTGTTCTGGAGTGACCTAAGTGTCTGTGTTATGTGGTGGATCCTAGCACCCGACACGCAGCTGACAGTAACCTTCTCCTTGTTCAGCCTGGTGAGTGTAACATCTGTGTGCCTTACTATAGAGTCTCCTATTACTAGCGTGTTGGGTATGGTGTTTTGCCTTAGGGGCTGTCGTGAGGCACACTGCTGAGGTGAATTATGTGTTTTCTGGCTTGTGTTTGGAGGTGCAGGTTGTTTGCTTGTCTGCTTTGGAAGGCACTGTTTCTTTTTCAGATTGGTACCTAGTGCCTCCGAATATGTTTTTGTGTATTTATGTGTATGTTTTGTCAGTGCTTGTTTTGTAGATCCATGTGTGACTGGTGGTGTGATGCTAGTGTGTCTCTTCTCCTCTTGACTGTCTGTTACAGTCATGGGTTGAGAGCGCTTAGTCTCCAGTCTGGCTGTGCATTTGCATCTCTCACAAGTGTTTGTGTCTAGAGGTAAGAGGAAGGGGTTGTCTGTATACATGAGGCAGTTGTGACATTGCCTCAGGATGCCCAATTCCACCAGATGAACTGGAGAGTATACCTGAAGCTGACCTCTGGACATGCTTGGAAGAGTGAGTTTCACTTGTCTTGCAGACAGTCGTGGGTCTTATGCTGTATTATAACAGTGCTGTCTAGGAGATTTGGACAAGTGCTGATTTGGGTTATGCAAGTGATGCAACAAGAGCAGTTGATCTGAAACACTTGAGTTGAGGCTTGCCTAGTTCTAAGGGAAAATTTGCAGTGCAGACTTTGTGGAGCCAGGAATAGTATATCCCAGCTAACCGGTGCTGCCCGACACTGCTCTGAGCGCAAGACCATGCAAAAAGAGAGTTGTAGGGTTTTAAGAGAGAGAGATCAAGGAGTTTGGAATTGACCAAAATGGCCAATGAAACTACAGTTTCTAGACAGTAACCACTCCTACAGGGACAGGCAGGCTGCTCAGTGTTAACCACTGCCACTGGTGAACACAGAGACTTCCCTTTAGCCCAAGTAAGCACTGGCCTCCAAGAAACTTACAAACAGTTCAGAACAGCAACTCTGTAACTAAACTTTTTTTTAAATTATAGAAAGTGGGAAATAGCAAGATTTTTTTGTTTTTTTGTTTTTGTTTAAGGATAGCAGAGACACACAAGTAGCAAACTTGTCAGAACAGTGCAATAAATGACCCCAACATGTATGTGCTAGGTCAGAGGCAGGTAAAATGCAATTTTAAGAAAAAACGATTTTAAATTAAGTGTAACACAAAAATGCAATAAACATGCTCTAGGTATGTTCTAAATACTGTTTCTAACACAGATATCAACTTTTGCAAGCAAGAAAACACCGAAAAGTAGGCGGCAATGCAGTTATTCTAAGAAATAAATCAGAAGAAAATACTTAAAATCTCAAAAGTGGCTCCTTTCTTCTCTCAGCATTTTCTCCTCTTGGTAGGTGCTTCAGCAACAACTATCAAGCCTGGAAAGACGCCAAAACCACATGGTTGCAGGGTTTTAAGAGAGAGATATCAAGGAGTTTGGAATTGACCCAAAATGGCCAATAAAACTACAGTTTCTAGGCAGTAACTACTCCTACAGGGACAGGCAGGCTGCTCAGTGTTAACCACTGCCACTGGTGAACACACTGACTTCCCTTTAGTCCAAGTAAGCACTGGCCTCCAAGAAACTTACAAACAGTTCAGAACAGCAACTCTGTAAATGAACTTTTTTTAAATTATAGAAAGTGGGAAAATAGCAAGATTTTTTTGTTTTTTATTTTTGTTTAAGGATAGCAGAGACACACAAGTAGCACACTAGTCAGAACAGTGCAATAAATGACCCTAACACGTGTGCTAGGTCAGAAGCAGGTAAAATGTAATTTTATGAAAAAACGATTTTAAATTAGGTGCAACACAAAAAATGCAATAAACAGGCTCTAGATATGTTCTAAATACTGTTTCTAACACAGATATCAACTTTTGCAAGCAAGAAAATGCAGAAAAGTAGGCGGCAAAGCAGTTTTTCTAAGAAATAAATCAGAAGAAAATACTTAAAATCTCAAAAGTGGCTCCTTTCTTCTCTCACCATTTTCTCCTCTTGGTAGGTGCTTCAGCAACAACTATCAAGCCTGGATATGAGTGACATCAAAAACAGATGCAAATGCCAATGCATGTCTATTGTCAAGGCAGCAGAAAATTAACCAAAAATGTTTAAACCAGAGTTCAATTCCAGCAACATTTACTGTTTGAAGTACCACTTGTACATATGCACTATATTTTGAGAAGCAATCTCTTCCCTGAGATTGTGCTTCTAAAAACTCCATAACCAAAAATGAGGATGCTGTCTGAGTTCTCACTCTTTCCATGGAGTGGGTATGGCCACATCTTTCCAATACAGACAAACAGCTTTTTGAGTAGCTCTCACATACTTGCCTAAGTCTTGAAGTCTTAGCTTGTGACATTCGTTCTCTCTATCTCTGAAATATTTAATATATTTCATATTGAACCACAAGTTCAACAGGCAATTGAACATCCTATAGGATGCAAATATGAAGGAATCTATTTCTGCTCCTAACACTCCCCCAAATTCTGAAAGCCTTGCACAGCATGCAGGATTAGTGCAGAAGCTCTAGCAGGCAATATGTCTGCCATGCTATCCAGGAATAGTCTGCAGGGTCGTGCACGAGTGCTCCTGCACTAGTCCTGCACAGACTAAGCCCCTGTATGCAAATCACCCCATTTGCAGGAGAAATCCATGCAAATGAGGTGAATTTGCAATCCAGGAAGCTTGAAGCTGGCCGTGCAGGACTAGTGTAATCTGCAGAAATGTACTCGGTTAGTAACCGAGCACATTCCTGCAAAATCCAAAATGAAGCCATGACAGCTCCAAATAATGGTTGTGTATCAGTCAGGAAGCATGCCAATAGCCAAGTATAAGGCCATTGGCACTGCAAACAGCTTCAAAAATAAAAATATCAACTTTTATTTTTTTTAGCCGATCTCGGCTGTTTAAGCGCAGGGCAGCAGCGTGCAAATGGGATGGGGGCGATAAGAAAATAAACCTAAAATAATCATTCTAACTAAAATCACTATTCTGCCATTAAAGTCAATGGCAGGTAGACGACAACATGGCCAGTGAGTAGTGGTTACTAAGGGGGGAGGCTCAGTGTGAGACATGTAACTATGCATTAGCAGGCAATCCTATGCAAATGAGGGGAATGATAGTGAATCCCAGTTTTCCCCAGCATGCTAGTCAGATCCCAACAGTGTAAGAGAAGGAATAGCTTGGTGCAAGCCTGAGCATTAGCTGACATCATAGGGGTGTGTGTCAGGCATACTGTAAGTGGATTGGAGCCCTGTGGCTCAGGTTTGCTCCAAGCTAAGCACAGCTAAGCAAGAGGATGTGTCTGAGTCTGTCTAGCACTCTTTACATTGCCTAAGCGGGTGTGCATGCGCACACCAGGTTTTAAAGGAAAAAAAAAGTTAAGCCAGGAAATAGCAGCTCTGTGCACATTTGAGCACTCTGTTTGTGCGGCAAGCCCCCAGGCTTGAGCAGGAAGGCAATGGGAAGGGAAAACAGCAGTAGGAAGGTCAATGGGAAGGGAAAACAGCAGTAGGAAGGTAATCATGGAGAACTAGCAAAGCTGGCAGGAGAAATGTATCAGAATCAGCCAATTACACAGGCAGCAGACCAGCCCTGCCCAGAACACTGCTATAAACTATGCAAACACCTTCCCCTCTGTTTTTTTCCCATATTCTACACCACTGGTGTATACAAGCAGGGAACCTTTAACAAACAAAACTACAAAATGATAGGGGCTGCAGCAGGCAACATGTGCAAGAGGCTGAGGGAGGTGAGGATGTGAATGCTGCCAATCAACCCACAGTGAGGAGACAGAGAAGAGTGCACAGACCCAGGGTAACCTATCAGGGGATACATGAGCTGGAGATAGTGGAGCACTATAGGGTGTACATTAACCTCCTACAGCAAACTGTTGAGCTGTGCCAGCCACACCTGACACACCGAACTGACCGAGGGGAACCCATCCCAGTGGATACCAAGGTATGTGTAGGCCTAGGAATACTAGCCACAGGTACCTCCCAAAGCTCAACTGGGGATATCATGGGGATCTCACAGGCATTAGCATCCAGAGTATTCCACCAGTTCCTGGATGCCATGTCAGCACATGCCAGTGAGCACATATATTTCCTCAACGTGAGATGTTGGCCAGCAATATGCATCTCTTCCACCAAATAGCAGAATACCCTGAGGTAGTGGGTGCTATAGACTGCACACACATATGCGTCAAAGCACCACCCAGTGATCAGGGTAGGGCCTACATCAACTGCAGGGGCCTCATCTCCATCAACTGCCAGGTCATGTGCGATGCCCAGGGCATTATAATGAATTTGTGTGCTGGCTGCCCAGGAAGCTATCACTATTCCCACATTTGGCATCTGATGCAGCTGTACCAGAGATTTGCCAATGGGGACATCCCCCTATGGTCACCTAGTGGGGGATGCTGGTTACACACTGGAGCCATGGCTGATGACACCCATCAGAAATGCACACACACCTGAACAAGAATGCCATAATGAGGCAAATGCACAGACCAGACTTATAATAGAGCGTGTGCTTGAGATGCTCAGGTCATGGTTCCAGTGTCTGGACACATCAGGTGGAGCCTTGCAGTACTCACCAGCTACATGTACTCAAATTGTTATGGTATGTGCCATGCTACACAATATGATGCTGTGGAAACAGCTGCAGCAGGAAGAGCACTGGCCAGAGCCACACAGCCCCCACTAATGCCAAGGCCTGCAAAGGCACAGAGTGACTCAGAGGAGGAACAACCTAAGCCTGTCCCAGTAGGTATATGGAAGCATGCCCAGTATGCCCTGGCCTTGGCAAAGAGGCAATGCATAGTACATACACTGACACAGTGGGGACCCAGGGAATGACATCTCTCTCTGACTGTCAAATACAGTAAAAGGGATGCCAAATATGACACTACCTGTACTCAGCCATGTATAGGGAGTGTACTATGTGCATCCAACATAGGCAGCCCTCCAGCATCATCCTCAGTCCTGGCACACCTGCAAGCTAAGTCAATCAACATACCAATTTCCAAATGGAGTAGAATGTATCGTTACCTGTATCTATGGTATGAATGTGAGCATGCAAGGGAATTGGGTGGCTGAATGTTATGGCAGCAGATAGTAGACACCCATAGTGACACTATGACATCTGTAACACATACTGGAGTCACCATAGTAGCCAGTACTCCACAGGGTGACAAAACCGGGTCTATATTAGAACATTGAAGTTTCAGAACTTCGAATGTTTTAATATCAACCTCTATTCAGCGAGAGCTGAAAATAGCGAAGTTACAGAAAACTGAATTCTTTCCTAGGGAAAGAATTTGGTTGTCCATTCCTGTCGCTTTGCTATTTTCAGCACTGTGGTGGAAAGTTACAGGTCAGGTTCAGGTAAGTGTGCGATTCTGTGGGCATGAGGGTTAGGGCGGGTTAGGTGAGTTAGGGTTAGGGTGCTGGTCAGATAAGTGTGCAAATGTGTGGACATGAGGGTTAGGGTGGGGTAGGTGAGTTAGGGTTAGGGTGTGGGTGAGGTGTGTGTGTGATAGAGACAGACCTTAGGGTTAGGGTTTGGGTTAAGGTAAGTGGGTAGATAGTGGTGTATGTACAGTTTAGTGTAGGGTTAGATGTAAGATTTTAGGTGTATATGTGTGGATTGCTGTTTGTTTGGTGTGTCTATGTTGTGTGTATGTGTTCTGAAACAGCACATTTTTTCCCTAGGAAAGAAATCGCTGTTCTGAATTTTTGATGTTATCAGTTTTCACTTAATAGAGGTCGATATTAGAACTTTGGAGTTCTGAAACTTCGATGTTCTAATATAGACCCACAAAGCCCACTGCAGGAAATGTGCTGGGTGACATGTCTGTCCATATGACTCACACATGCCAGTCAGGGAGGTTCACATACCCAACAACAGTCTCGGCCAGCAGGACAGGTGTAGACAATCCCAAACCGAGCCTGTGCTATAGCACAGGCCATAGCACAGAGCCTGTGCTATGGCTTCAGAATGATGCCTATAGGTAACTTCCTCCCCAGGCCTACACAGACAGACTACAGCAGGTCAGGCAGTGGGATGTTAGTTCTGAAGGGTAGGAAGTTAGACACTAATATGTAGGGCAACCAAAGCTAAGACCTGTGGTACACTGATATGCCTCTAGTCAGTATGATAGGTTAGAATACAGAATGAAATAGAGTACCTGACATACCAGAATAGTCATAGCAAATGTGTGCAAGTGCCAGGTGTGCCCCCCCATCCTATGTATAAATGTATAAACTGTAAGGTGTGCCCCCCGATCATGTGTAGAAATGTAAAAACAGTCAGGTGTGCCCCCCCAATCCTGTGTAGAAATGTAAAGACAGTCAGATGTGTCCCCCCACAACAACCTTATGTAGAAATGTAGTAACAGTCAGGTGTGCCCCTCCCCACTCCCATGTAGACATGTAGAAACAGTCTGGTGTGCCCCTACCCCCAATCCAATGTAGAAATGTAGTAACAGTCAGGTGTGCTACCCAATCCGGTGTAGAAATGTAGAAACAGTCAGGTGTGTTCCCCCACAATCCTATGTAGAAATGTAGTAATAGTCAGGTGTGCCCCCCACAGCAATGTAGACATGTGGAAACAGACAAGTCTGCCCCTTCCCCCAATCCAGTGTAGAGATGTAGTGGCACTCAGGTGTGCCCCCCCAATTCTGTGTAGAAATGTAGTAACATGTATGAGTAGGTATAATACAAGTGGAGCACAGATGCCCGGCGGTGGCCAAGGTAGCAGGATAGGTTGTAGCATTTGCACAATATGCAGGTCTGTGTGTGTTAGGAAGGTATGTGTTTCATAATGTGTGAGAGTGGTCAGTATGTATGCATGCTGAGGTAAGATCTGGTGGCCATTGCCCACTAATGCTGATGACAGGGACAAGCCCTCACAACTGCAGTGCCAAAGACAATCCCCACCAGTATAACACATGTTAGCAGTAAGCCATTGTAAATGTACGGTGGTAATGTGTGTCACCATCTGAAAGACTGACATGGCATGGCTGTGGGGCTAAATATACAAGCAGTACACAGGGGAAAGTACCCCAGACATACAGTATATATTGTGTCACTGTGAAATGGAGACACCCTTGGATTTTTACATATAGGTATGCATCACAGTAACTGTACCTGTAGTAGGGGATACCTGTGATGTCTGCCTGAACACCTGCAGATCACAAATGAGGCAGGACTGATGTATTGGGAATCAGCTGATGTACCTGCACATGCCAGCATAACTGTAATGCCCCATGCATATCTGTGTGTCAAATGCAAGTAGTGTCCATAGCACACATGCACCCAGCCACGCAAACACCACTCACTGGCACCTCTCTGGCAATATCCCTGCTGTGGGGAATGGGTACAGTAAGACCCCACCTGTATATGGCAATAGCGGAAGACTGCAGCATACAGTGCAGGTGTCCCATGCAAGTGTGTCCCTAGCTGTAGGTAGCACCCTGCCAGCATCCACACCACCTGATCAAGACTGATAGAAGGTATTAGCATGAACCACTATCACAGCTACCCTGTCACCCCAGGGGAATATACTGTATGGTGGTCTGGGACTGTAGGACTGACAGAATGCAATGGCCTGCCACATCAGGCCTGCACCAACACCTAATGCCCCACAGGCGCCTGCCAAAGGCCTGCGCCTCACATGTACTGCCAATGAATGTTATATCATGGTCACCCAAATAACATAACACACTCCACATAAGACATATGCAAGGCCATGTGGACAAACCACAGTAACATGTCCACCATGTCCCACTGCATGAACTGTGGACCAACACTAACACACACCTGTGATCTGGTGATACCCTTAGATAAAGTATCAGAGAATGTATGCATAATGTATGGAAGAGGTTAGAATAACAGATGGGGGTGTGGGAGCATGGGCAGCATGGAATGTGCAGGGTCCGACACCAAGCTGTATGCACACACTATCCCTGGCTGCAAAAACATAAATGGGAGGCTACACACCTGCCCGTACACAACAATAGGGTAAATGTCCTGACCCATGGCCCCTGCCTTTGGCTAACCTGTGCAAATCTGTACAGCTGTGATACATTGCCACAGGAAGATAAGGCCATACTGTCATGTTGATGGGTGGACAAGTATGGGATCCACTGCCAGCACTGTACCAAGGTGCTGAACTGGATACACAAACCCAGCTCAAGTGTCTGAAGCTCCCCCTCCAGAATGGCATAACTTACCATGAATACATAGGTGTCTGCCCACAATTCCGGACACAGCTACAGTCACCCTTGTCCTCCAAGTCATCACTGTGAGCAAGACTGTACATCTGACAGTACATGAGGACAGAAAACCTCACTGTGTATAACAGTACACATGTCTGAATATCTCTGCTAACAGTAGTACCATGCAGCTGAAGCAGCACAGACGCAATCACCTTCAGTACACACTATACCCTGCACAGTTTGTTCCCATATTGCCAAATGATCAATGGATACCCTGCAGAAAAAGTATGCTACCTGTAGGTGTACAACACAAAGGTCTGCAATACAGTACAAACTACCTGGAATTGCTCCACACATTCAATACAGAAGGGTAGACTGGGCATGCTCACACACTTAGAGAAATGAAGACAATGTCAGCCAACAACATATTGAAAGGTCATACTGGGCATGCTCACACACTTAGACAAATGAAGGCCATTTCTGCAAACAACAGTGGACCAGACATATCTGACAGTTGCAGATGTTAGTGCAGAAACTCCTTAGTATGCAGCACTCATGCTTTGCACACACACACACACTGGCTAGGAATACAGGCATATATCCAAGGACAACACACTATAATAAACCAAAAGTAGATGTACACAGATGTGTGGAAGAGAGTGACTGTCACAAGGGCCATCCATTATGAGGCCTGTCCCACCCAGCACACAGCCAAATGGCTACAACCACATGAGGTTCGGATGTCATTCACTGTAGACCTTAGCCACCGGTGTCTGCCAGCATTACGGGCTATGTGGTGCAAGTGCAGGCTGTGCAACATGACTGTACAGGTAGTCATCTAGCAGTTGTATACACGTTCCTGTGGAATATAACCCTGCATGTGCCCGCATGTGGTGTGTCAACCTCTAGATGAATGGGTTATGGCCCATGCACACACACTGCCCTCCCCATAGCCATACTATACCAAGCCTACTGAGGTCATCCACTTTGAAATACACCCTTGTGAAAGGTGTAGGTCAGTAATCTCTGTGGCACGTTCTATAACTGCATACTGCTGTAGTGTGATAAACTAGTTAAGTAGGAGTTCTAATCCCAGACATGGCAATAGTGTGTGTGTGTGTGTGTGTGTGTGTGTGTGTGTGTGTGTGTGTGTGTGTGTGTGTGTGTGTGTGTGTGTGTGTGTGTCACCGTCTGTGCAGACAGCAATGCTTTTTAGGCTAGTCACACTCACTACAATTCAAGTGCCCTACTTTGTCAAGGCTGCTGATGTCATACATAGTGAAATACACCTTTTGGAAAGCTGCAGCCCTTTTGCAAATCTACAGCCCAGTAATCTCCATGACATGTCCTATAACTCCATACTGCTGTAGTGTGGTGAACTAGTTAGGTAGGAGTACTAATCCCAGACATGGCAACTCTGTGCTTGTGTGTGTGTGTGTGTGTGTGTGTGTGTGTGTGTGTGTGTGTGTGTGTGTGTGTGTGTGTGTGTGTGTGTGTGTGTGTGTGTGTGTGTGTGTGTGTGTGTGTGTGTCTGTGTAGGGAGCAATGCATTTTAGCCTAGCCACACTCACTACAATTCAAATGCCTGACTTTGGCAATCCTGCTGATGTCATTCATTGTGAAATACACCTTTGGGGAAGGAGTACTCCAGTAATCCCTGTGGTGTGTCCTATAACAGATTAATGCTGTAGTGTGATACAGAACTCTGATAGGGGTTATATTCCACACATGGAAGTTGTGGATGTTTTGTGTGTGTTTCAATGTCTGTATAGGGAGCAATGCATTTAGCCTAGCCATACTCACTACAATTCAAATACCCTACTTTGGCAATCCTGCTGATGTCATTCATTTTGAAATACACCTTTGGGGAAAGAGTACTCCAGTAATCTCTGTGGCGCATTCCATAACTGCGTAGTGCTGTAGTGTAATAAACTAGTTAGGTAGGAGTTCTAATCCCAGATATGACAGGTGTATGTGTCTGTGTTTGTAACTTGTATCCTGTGTGGAGGTGGTTTTGAATGTGTAAAAACTGGGCTCAATGTGGAGCAGGTTTTGCAAATTTCTTATATGGTGGCCCTAGTATATATCACAATGTCCACCATACAGGGATAACAAATGTGAATTAGCCAAGAGGCTGGGTTGCAAATCCATATCCCTACATGTGACATCAAGGGCAGTCAAACAAAGTTAGCAACCCTAGTATTACCCAGAGAACACTCTCAACCCATGTCTCATACACACACACCCCCCCCACACACACACACACACACACACACACACACACACACACACACACACACAGACACACACATGCACTTGCCTAGGTAATAGCCGCTATGTTGGTAGTACCCTGCATATTGCCCACTGATAGTAACCATGGTGTGATTGCAGTGGGCTACAGAGGGCATGACACCCTGTCCATCTGTCTAATAGGCACGTACATGCCAACATTGCACCTTCCTCATCTTCCCCACTGGACACCTGCAACACCTATGGTGCCATCAAATGTGGCCCACAAAGGACATACCATGCCTGAAAACATGCCCTGTAAGGACAGATAACACTGACACCAGGAAATGCCAGTATCATGTTATCAATGTAGGTGCATGGTAAACCTGCTGTCCATTACCAGTTCCTGCCACATGAGGCCAGGACTGGCACATCTGATGATAATCTGTGTACACAACATGGGCCAGACACCCTAGGTACAGTTTCACATGTCACTGTACATGCATGTGGGAGGTGTGCACATCCCAGACACTGTCCATGTCATGGACTAAGGAACACATACATGGCAAGCAATGCACAGCATTGGCCACACACAATAGTCACCCAGGTGACTGGATGGTGAATACAATACCCACCTGTGAGGGTAAATTCAAAAACTACACCCCTGAGCTACAATGCAGACCATTGTCATATGGGCTGATGCCAATGTATGCCCATCACCTAGCCTTGTATAGCTGTCTGGCACAGTCAACCACTACACACCCATGTGTGTGTGTGTGTGTGTGTGTGTGTGTGTGTGTGTGTGTGTTGTATGATGCATGTGATGACATTCACACTCACTACAACCCCCATTGGCATTCTGAAGCATGTAGTCCAATGTCAGACACCTCCACATACCCTTTGCCCATATAACCTCTGTATGATCCCTGTGGTGCATGTAATACCTGCACAGTAATGCGTTGCTGCAATCTCACTAGTGATGAGTTATATTCCTGGCCATGTTATGTGTGTCAATGTGTGTGCGTCCCTGTGAGAGTGTGGCTGTGTTGATACTGGCACCTGTTCATGCGAACAGACACATGTACTACACCTACCATATAGCTACCATATCCCTGTTGCAGATGCCACTCACCATCACATATACATTTTGAGGGCTCCTCAACATGTAACCTATGTGGTGCATCAGATAACTGCATAGAAATGTGATAGCACTACATAGTCGTCAGGGGTTTGATACCCTGTGCTGGTAGGTGTGTGACACAATCATGCTTATGTTTTACTCTCCCACCCCTCCCTGACTTTACTTTGCCTCTGTCTGCCTCTCTCACTCCCTTTCTGGTGGATGCGGAGACCTACATCTGCTTTGCTTAGGCAGCAGCATGTGTATTTTAATTGATGCTCATGATCAGCTGATGGCCTCTGTATGAATTGCAGCCCTCCTCTAGCTGATTGCATGTGGAACAGCTGTGGTAACATTCCCTTTGCCAATTGCATGGAAACACACTCCAATATCTAGGAACATCATGTTGGTGTTGGGCCTTTTTATTCACTGTGAGCAGGAACTCGTTCTGTTGTTTGGCAAACAGCATCTCAGATGGATTGGGAATTTACCTCTAACAACATACACTGTGGAAACAGGGCAACACACAGGAGGAGGATGTGCCTGACCTGTCTACAGACTGTAAGTGCTGCTATACTGCATTTGGAGTAATGTTGGTTTAACAGGGTCTGTGTGGATATGGCTGTCCTACATGTTTTAATAACTGCCATGTCAGTGCTATGTTTATGGGGGAACCCCATCTGTAGGGTCATCTGCGGACTGGGCAGTGTGTGGTGCATTTTGTTTCATGTGTTACCCACACAGCACCAATCTGTGGACTGCAGAAGGTAGTGTGAGGATTGCAGTCTGTAGATGGTGACAGCCATGAGAGTTGCTGACTTCATATCCCTCATAGGACATATGTTGCAAAAGACCCTGCTATAACAGTAAATTATTGAGGTTATCACAGCAACATGTCAATACTGGCCCTGTGTATGTGCCTCCAGCCACAACTCTGTCAATCTTTGTGCATTTGTCATGCAGTAAGAGGTGCATATGTGCTGTACACCATAATTAGTGACATCATAACTGATAACAAACTTGTGAGATATCAGACTGCTACATATGTTATGTATAGTAGGGGTTATATCTGATTACATCACCTGAATATTCTATGGTTGTGTGTACAGTACTGAGGTCTGTAAGGTTAATGTCGACAGTGTGTGTATTGATAATATGTAGTATGGTCTGTGTACAGACTGTGGTAGATGTCATTGTTCTTGGTCCCGTTCTATCTGATGTTACATGCTGCTCCACTGTATGTTACTCTATCACCTTACATGTTTGTATGGCCATGCACACACATGTCCCATACCAGAGACAGGCATCAGACCACACTGTGTAGCTGCCCAGTATATGTAGGGTTAATGTGTGAGTGGCACATATGAGGATGGTGTTGAACAAATAGTCCATATACTGTAATATAACAATAGCCACATTGGCTGTGGTTATGCACTTTCACACTGATGTATCATACTCTGTGCTGTGACATGCCTGTAGGGCCTGCTATATATGCAGGTACATGTACATTCCCCCAAAGGAAATGTAGGCCAGTGTTGAACCAGTCTGCCTGTAGCCTGCACAGTGCTTTGTTACATGCCTAGCATGTACATACCCAGTGAGATGTCATGTCCAGATACTTGTCAGATGTACTGCTGCTGGTCCTCCCTTAACAGTCATGTATGTCATACAGAGCAGTGGGATGCTGTACAGATGTATATCAATATCTAGTGGGTACTATGTGGCCATGGGACCTCTGTACCAGTGGTTATTATGTGTCAGGACAGTCAGGGATGTGTTAATGCATAACCTATGGGGGCAAATGTATACCAGTCATTACGTGTTATACCCATCTACATGGCTGTTAACATCCACATTGTCAGGCATGGTCCACATTTCTTGCACTAAGGGGTTCTGTGTACACGTCTGGGCTGTCCACATATATTAGCCAATATCTCTGCTGTAGTCCACAGGAACATGACATACTAGCAGCGGCACTGTACTATGATGTCCTTAGGATGCCTGTCAGTAGCCAGTGGAGCACATTTTAAAAGCAGATGTTACCTTCCACACACACCATGTCTGAGAAGACAATCCCTATTACAGTAGCAATAGTCTACAAATATACCTGCTATACACACCTGACATCCCCTTGCACTATGGAGTTGGGACACAGGGACTAAGGTAGGGCTACACTCCATGTTCAGGACATATGGTGAATATATATATATATATATATATATATATATATATATATATATATATATATATATATATATATATATATATATATATATATATATATATCAGAGATACATATGCACATATATGTGTGGATATTTACATATATATTGACAGTAGTAGGTATATCAAAATAGATATGTATGCACATATAGTTATAGATATCTACATATATACCAACATAACTAGGCATATCTGTACACATAGGATGTGCATACATATATAGCTATATAGACATATATCTATATATACATATACTATATGTATATATATATATATATATATATATATATATATATATATGTGTGTGTGTGTGTGTGTGTGTGTGCGTGTATACATACGAAGAGAGGTACACATGGCCATATATATGTAGCACTATACAGATGTGTATACAGACATATGTATGAGTATACATGTGTATGTACATGTAGACATATATAGACCTATTATATGTATATACTTATACCTCGACACGGCTATTAATAGAGGGGGTGGCTGGATATATATTCATTAAAGAAAGACTCCCTATGCTGTGGAAAAAAATCCCGGTACAGGTGAGGCCCTCCCGCTGGCCTTGTTCAAAATCTTGACCAATGGATGGGAGATCGCAGATACCCCCAGGGATTACCTCAGTGTGTCACTGAGACAGAGGCACAAGCAAAAATAATGGGTATAGTTCCCCCACTAAAGGGGTGGCGGGGGTAACGAAAAATGATGGCTTGTAAATGCCCTCGGGCAGATAGCCTAGTATAAACCTATGAACCTATGAACCTATGAACCTATATGACCATATTTCTGTCATGAGTAAATGTCATGTTTGTATGTACCCTCCCAGATGTATCTCACCATATGTATCTGCTATGTGCACATTATAATAAAACAACATATGTGATGCAACAGTCAAATTAATAACAATGACTACACAATTTAGGAACTAAAGGTAATTGTTCAATACTACTCCATATGTGTATTGACAGCTATATTAGTAAAACAACAGCTGTCTTCACAGTGGTCATGGTGTAGTGGTTAAGTGTTGTGACTTCAGTGTAAAGGGTCCTGGGTTCAAGGGCTGTTCATTTTGTTGCTGGGCAGAACAAGGGCTGTTGGATACAAAGTGGTTAAGGCAGTTTTGTGCTGCTTTAAGAAGGTTTGCGCAGGTTTGCACAAAGCTAAGCAATACTGAGCTATGGGTAAATGTATGGGCACTTACACAGTGTAGGCAAATCAGCTTAGCTGTTATATTGCAGCAATGTCAATACTGCCTATAGGTGAGGCATGACAATGCAACACCCTACTACATGTGTGGCATGTGCATGAGATACATATCTCTGTATTACCACTGTTGGGGTATACTATGGGTTGTATTGCAATCACGGCCAATGACTGATGGTGGGTATAGCAAAGTGTTATCATGGGTTTCAGTGAGTACAATATCCACCTGGGGATGTGGGTGCTGTGCACACTGTCATTACACCAAGGTACACCCGGTATATGTCCCATGTACCACGTTATGGTTACCACTGTCACCATCAACCTTACAGGTAACTGTCACCAGAATTCAAGCCAGTTATGCATGTCTGTGTGCAGCCTACCTGTAACACAGTGGACACATGGTTAAGTTAGTTAGCAGCGATAGGCCCTGTTATCTCAGATGTGTGTCTGGCAGTTATGTGTCTGTAAATGTGTATATGACAGTATGTCATACTGCATATTGTCCAAATACATTCATTACACCCCCCATTAGCATACTGTACATGTCTGGGGATGTTCTCCATGTAACATGTAACCTGGGACACACCTCAACCTAAACGCTATGTGGTGTGTGCAATGTCAGCCACACACTTCAGTATCATTACATAGCTAGGTAGGGGTCTAGTCTCAGTGTTGCCAAGTAACAGCGTACGTGCATGTGGATGGGTCTACATCAGGTTGCAGGATATACATGCCTCAGCGGGCCACCTGTCCATGTGGTACAGGCAATAACCGGTTTAGTAACCTGTGAAATGTGTTCAACTGTACCCCAGATATGTCACAGGCATGGTGTCACCACAGTGACATACCCCGTTTTGGACTAAAGACCATCCTCGTACTGACACATGTACACCTACAACACAAATGGATAACATTATAGGGACTGCAATCAACCAGTGTTACTAACAGCTATAATGCATGATTGCTGGATGGCTACACTGCCTGCCATATATGCATTGCACTTTACTCCCTACAACATGTTACACTGTGGTACACTGTAGTACAGTCACCGTATGCATCAGAACTATATCAACCTGTCCCTGCACTGATGGTGTGCATGACAGGGATGTGGCACAGGTATCATCATAGGCACAGGGCATCCTAGTGCTGACACATGTACACCTACAACACAAATGGATAACATTATAAACACCATAACCAACCAGTGTTACTTACAGCTATAAGGCATCATTGCTGGATGGCTACACTACCTGCCATATATGCATTACACTCTACTCCCTACAACAGGTTGCACTGCAGTACTGTGGTAGACTGTAGTACAGTCACCATGTGCATCAGAACCATATCAGCCTGTTCCTGCATTGATGGTATGGATGACAGAGATGTGGCACAGGTATCATATGCACAGGGTGTGATGTTGGTTTGCCAGAGGCCGAGGGTAGGCCATACATTTGACACCATGTATGTGGGTGAGGGGTGTACTGTTGGGAGTTGGGTGAGGTGATGTGGTGTGTGTAGGTATGGGTTTGCCCTTGGTGTGTTTGCATAGTGTGTGGGTATGCATGCACACAGTTCTGCCATGTGGGTGCGCTACACAGGTGTTTATGGACAGCTGCAGACCATACCTGGCAGGGTGTGCAGTTCACTGCCTCTGGCCACTGACACGTGGACTGTGCCTGCTAGGGGTTCCATGGACACATCCAGGTACAGGACTCAATGTGCTACTCTCACCTGCTGATCACATGTCCACTGGTACCAGGTCCCTCCTGGGACTGGCCAGGATCATGTGCATGTAGCCTGCTGTGGTGTGGTCTTGACAGCACACCCCCCACACTTCCAGGGCTACTATTGCCACTATGGATGCCTCTTGGTATCCTAGCATGTTCATGTTGACTACCAGCTGTTGGCATTGCTTGCCTACGTCCACGTAGCCATCGCCGCACTCTCACCACATGTTCAAGCACGGACAGACCATGGTCAATGAGAGCCATCATCTCATCAGACCATCTATCCATGAACTCAGTTAATCCACAGATGGCACCAGCCAGTTCACAGGCATTGTCATTTGCAGATGGGAGAGCAGCCCTCTGCAGCCTCAGGCCCTATCTGTGGTAACATTATCTACATGCCTGCACCACCACAATAGCCTGAAACATGATCCTTCTGGTATGTCGCCTTTGCCAGTGGCATGATGTCCAATGGCCCTACCACAAGCACCCTAGGACATCTACCTATGTGGTGCCCTGCCAGACATACGACTATGCCTGCTGTGACTGGACACAGTAGGCATAGTTACCACACATTCCTGTGCACTGCTACCAAACGCCAGCTGTCCCTCCGCTATGGTCACTGCTGATGGGGGTGTGTATAGATACCAAAATTGTGTGCAGGGTTGGGGTGGCTAAAAGGGGGATGTCAAATGTTGGTGCAGTGTCAGCTCCTGAAAACTCCACCTGTGCCTCAACATTAATATCATCATCTTCGGTGTCTTTATGGATACCAACATCAGATTCATGCAGGAGGGACCCTGACCCACCTCGCCACCTGTGGGAAAAAACAATAAATGCACTTTAAAACCTGTACAGCATTGCCTAACAGTACACACACACACACACACACACACACACACACACACACACACACACACACACACACACACACACAGACACACACGCACACACACACACACACACACACACACACACACACACACACACACACACACACACACACTTCTGTAATACCTAACTGTCCATGGCTTTACAGACAGACCCACATATATGTCCATGTGTTACCCCATCCTGCATCACACTTGTTAACATACACACATTGATACCACTCATTAACATATCAGTCTTTTAAATTCCTACACAAGCAGCCACAGCACAAGGCCTGTTGCTACATTACCTGCCTGACCTGTGTGTAGTGGTTTTACATGGCCTCACTGCTGTCATTCGGTATGCACCCTCTGTATGTCCAGACATGATGTGCATGGCCCTTATATGTGTGGGCTACTATGTTGTATCCATAATATCATGCACCGGTGTGTCATGTGTATGTCATGCTCAGTACATGACAGATGTGCTGCTTCTTCAGCCTGTCATGTGACGACTGTAATATTTAGATACACTCCCTGGTGTTGACTAGTACTTTCCCTTTGCATCTGTAGTGCAGCATACATGGGTTGTAGATGACCTCTCTGCTGACTGTGATATTAATGCTGTACCTGGTGTCTGCCTTCTCTCTGAAATCCTGTTCCATGCTACAGACCATATTATACTATTTGCTGTCTTGTGATTACACACATGACAGGTATTCCTGGTGTGTAATGTGGCAGTCCATGTCCATGTACTGCATGGTCCCAAAGGGAGGTACAACTGTATGAACACCCCACAATCTCACATGTGCATACATGGCCACCCACACAAACACACACATGCACAGACGCATCCTACATGCATCTACCTCCCTCCACTTCACCAGAGTGGCCCTGCAGACAAACTAACTAACCACAAGGATGCAGACACATACAGATGAGGTTGCACAATGATAGTACACACAGTCCCCCTATTACCCATCTGTCAATGGTACAGAACAGCATACAGTTCAGCTATAGTCAATCCGTGCTAGAAAAATTATACATGCGTGTGATGCATATGCTGTGTCACTAGGTGATGCCCCTTCCCCTGCATACCACAGCACCCATGTACACAGTATTGCTATGCACCTGTTCTGCACCCTGTAATGTACTGTGCACCACAACTCACAGGTGTACACCCCATTGTGGAATGTGTAGTACTGTGTCAGTTATGTCAGCTTTACTGCTCACAGCCTCTACTTTTTTCAGCAACACATACCTGGGATGATATGTGGACAGTTGTCATTGGTGAACACCTGATGCCTAATTTACAGCTATCAACATCAACAGACCATGTATGACCAATCCAGTACTCTTACAATGACAAGCATTAGAGCATACCATGGCTATGGGGGGTGTACACATCTTAATTGATTTGATGCACCCATCCTTGATCTGCCATGGGACCACATGACCGCATATCTTATCAGTGCACAAGCCCAATATGTGACATATGTCCTGTACTTTCACATGCATTGTTATTTTATTTTATTTATTTTATTTTACATTTATTTTACATTTGTTGACCGGGCTAGTCCAACTGGATCATTGTCCATTTTCAGTGGAGGCCCGGGGAGAAAAGCTCCACAGATTAAAGCATGTTTATAGAAATACATGTAAAAAAACACTTATGATATAGGCAAAGAGCAATAATACAAGGAAATTAGTTCAGGTCAGGTGATGCTATTCTAATAACAAATAGATAATACTAACTATGTAATACAAATTATGTAATTAAAACATGAAAATAAAAATAATAATGTTTTTTTTTTTTTTTTTTTTTGTAGTAACAGTAGAATCGTAATGTTATTTATGATTTGAGAGAGAGATTGGAGTGTTAAATAAAATGCAAATATAGTTGAAAGATGAAAGTAGGTTAGTCTGGATTGGTACAAGAGCAGAGCCAGAAGTTATTCAGATGTGAAAGAAGTTGCTTCTTAAAGAAAGGAAAAGTGGCTAGAGAGGAGATATGTAAGGGAAGGTTATTCCATATTTTGCCAACTGAGTTGGAGAAAAGGCAGTTCCCTGCAGAGTTTGAAATTCTGGTCATGTTAACTTGTAGCTTTTGGGAGGAGCGTAGTTGTTTTAAATTATTATAGGGAGTCAAGAGGTTGCTAAGAGCAGGTGTTTTGAGGGTTGATATAAAATTTTATGTGCTATTAAGAGTTGTTGATAGATAATCTTGTTAGGAAGTTCCAGCCAGTGTAGAAGTTTTAAGTTTATGCAGTGGTGAGTTCTATATTGAGATGCAGTGGCAAATCGAGCTATGTTGTGGTAGGATGTAGACAGTTTCCTAAGGTTACCTTTAGATAGATTAGTGTAGATCGAGGATGCATACAGAAGGGTAGAGATAAGATGTGATTGTGCTAAGGTAGTCCGTGCCTTGGGTGTAAGGAAGGGTTTTATTCTGTATAGTGAACCAATCTTTTATTAACTGTTTTATTGTGTTATTAATGTGGTGGTCAAAGCTAAGATTATTATCAATAGTAACACCAAGCAGTTTTGTAGTGGAGTCGGGAGTAATGTGAGAGTTATCACTTGCAGTGATAGTAAAATGTAGTTGGGTAGATTTGTGTGTAGGCGAAAAAGTAATAGTTTTGTTTTCTTGGGGTTAAGGAGAAGACATCTTTTAGAGAACCATTGTTCAACGGTTGAAAAGGTTGCTTGTGTAAGGGATTGGAGTTCTGGTTGAGAGGAGGCTGTACAGATTAAAGTGGAGTCATCTGCATATTGTATGCAGGTAGTGTTTTGGATAGATGATTGGAGATCATTAATAAAGATGGAGAATAAAAGTGGGCCTAGTATAGATCCCTGTGGTACTCCTAATGAGATAGGTAATAGAGTAGATAGAGAATTTTTCCAGAGTACTGCTTGATGTCGATCTTCTAGATATGATGAGAACCAGGTTAAAGAAGAGTCACCCATGGCAAGGGATTTCAGTATGTGGAGAAGAAGTGTATGGTTTACCATATCGAAGGCTTTTGACAGGTCTAGAAATAGAGAAGAGGTTAGTTTGTTGTTATTACGGTTACAGTTGATGGTATTGGTGAAAGAGAGTAGTGCAGTGGTAGTACTATGTGAAGGCCTAAATCCATGTTGGGTGTCAGCTAGTAGGTTGTTAAGGAGGAGATGGTTTAGTAGTTGTTTATGTATACATTTTTCCATAATTTTTGCTAGAGGAGATAACAGTGCAATTGGGTGAAAGTTAGAAAGGTCAGTAGATTTGCCTCCTTTGTGTAAGGGTATGATGTGTGATATTTTCCAAATTGCTGGGAAAGTACTTTCTTTTATGGATCTGTTTATTAGAATAGAGACAGGATAGGCAATAGCTTTAGCTGCTACTTGCAGGAATTCAGCAGGAAGCTTGTCTGCTGAGGGGTAGTGGGTTTAAGTTTGTGTAATAGAGATTGTATATAAGAGGTGGGTATGGGTTGTAGTTGAAGGAGAGGAAGAGAGTCATTGAAGCTACTTAAGAGCAGTTGAGAGGTATCAGGAGATAGGTGGTTAGCAAGACTTTGTATGGATGAAGTAAAGAAAGTATTGAAATTATTGGCTATTAAAGTGGGATCTTCGGGTCTAAGTCCTGGGGATTGGGTGTGACTAATTTGCCTGGGGTAATTAGATTGTTAATAGTAGACCAGAATTTTTGGTTCTTTATTGGTGGATTGTTGTAGTTCAAAGTAAAAATTCTTTTTATCTGTTATGATAGCTTTTTTGGTACTGTTTCTGAGCTCTCTAAAGGTTTGATGATCTGTTGGGTTTCTAGAGGAACGCCATTTATTCCAAGATTTATTTCTGAGAATAATTTTATGCTTAGTATTGGAGGTTAGCCAGGGTGCTGTCTTAGTCTTTGTTCTAATAGTGCACTTGGGGCATGTTGATTTAGGATTGCAAGGAATGCTGAATTGAAGTATTCAACGGCTTTGTTAAGTGTGAGGTGTTTTAGAGGGTCCAGTTATATTGTGAAAGTTCTGTTTGAAACTGTTCAGGAATAACATTTTTTTTGGAGTATAGTGTTTTGTGAGTGGTAGGAAAGTTTAGGTTAGTTTTGGCTCTGACTACGTAAATGAGGGAGTGATCGCTAATGTCGCCAGGAAGGATGCCAGTTTGGTAGTTTTGTAGGGGAGTTAGTAAGGATCCAGTCCAAGGTGGTTTCTTTTTGCTTTTTTTGTTGGTTCTGGTCGGACTATTAATGAGTTGTTTAAAACCATTAAGGTTTATATGAGAGGTAGGGTTAATATTGCTACATGATATCCAATCAATGTTAAAGTCCCCAAGAAATAGTGTTTCTTGAGGAAGTTTGTTAGAGATTTGTTCTAGAATGTGTTCTAGGGTAGGGATGTTATTTCCTGGGGGATATATGCACAGATGATGTTTATTGCTTTACTATTGTTGATTTGTATTTTTGAGCAAATTATTTCAGCATTGTAGTTTTGGGAGAAGGAAAGGTCAAGAAGAGTAAGTTTTAGGTTAGTTCTATATAATTGCTACCCTCCACCTTTCTTGGTGGAGCGATCAAGTCTTACAATGCTATAACCAGGTGGGGTAATCTCAATGTCTTTAATTGCAGGTTTTAGCCAGGTTTCTGTTAAGCATAAGATGTCAAAGTTGTGTATTTCAAGTAGGGCATGGAGTTGACTAATTTTGTTACAGATGCTACGTATATTGAGGTGGGCTATGGATAGTCGGTTAGTGGGTTTAGAGGAAGAGGGAGGGAAGGGTTTGGTATGATTTTTATGTGTTGTGGTTTTATTATTTTCTGGGCCTGGGTTGGGGTGTATGTCGCCATCTTGTAGTAGAAGGAGTACTGTAGCATATCTTTCTGGTTTAAATTTTTGGAAAGTTTCAATAATTTTTTTCGTTTTTGATTTAAGTAGTTTATAGTGTAGTAGCCTATGGTATTTGGGAAGAATGTATGTAGTTTCTGAGGAGGTATGTAAGAAGGAAGAGGATTGGGATGTTGTGTCTGTAGAGGTATGTTTTGAAGGAAGTGAGAGAGAAACAGTTATAGAGTGTTCATAGGAGGTTAGGAAGTAAGTAGTCATAAGTGAGGAAAGTAGTAAGAAGGAGATAGCTATTTTCAGTTGTGACTGGAAGATAGTCATAGTCATGGTGATGTAGTAGGTGTTTTGCTAAGAAGTAGGGGTGGGTGTGGGATAGTTTAGTTTGATTATAGGTAGGGGTGGGAGTGGTTTAGGGTCGTTGCATCTGATTGGTGGGAGTAAGTAGGGGGTGTGGTGAATGGAGGAATAAATGTAGGAGCCCTAGGGGTGGGTGTCTACAGATAGTGGTAGGTGTGTGGCTGCTGACCGTGATGCATACAAACCTTGTGGGTATATGTGTGCACATTCTTATCATGACAGTTTATCACACCTCTTGTTGTGTGTACTACAGCAGTCACTACTCCTGGCAGGCTTATACCAGAGTCAGCCATCTGCATTTGCCAGTGTATAATCAGTCTGCTCTACACATATCCTGTGTAGATTCTGCATGATTGCAAGGTCTACTCATGTACACATCACATGGTGTTCACACACTGCCATTACTATTGCTGTGGGGGTAGGGTTATGGCTGCCACAGGTCCTAAACCTGACTATGTGCAGATAGCACCATTCCTAGCATCCTTAGGATCCCTGCTGCAGTGCACTGGTGTGTCATGTTAAACCACCCCCTCCTTCAACCTTTATGCGGATGCATGACAAGTAAGCCCTACACATGTGTCACTTTGCAGTGTCCCATACACTGAACACCACATGTTGCAGCTTATACCCAGCTGATAATATGGACTTCTGTAATGCCTTATGCCATAGTGTATCTCTGCAGCAGTTGTCATTGTTCTACAGATATATACACTGTTGTTGCACTGTATATGGGTGTTGTTCCGAACATGTTCCTACTGTAGGCCATGTCTACCACCATTATGTTACTCCCTGTGGACACATTCCATAATGACAGGATGTTAGTTATTGTGCCGGTGTCTGACATACCCTTCCAATATCCCATCATGGTCACCCCTGTGACACCATGAATTTCACAGTAACAATACATTTACACGTACAACATGCATTCAGGGTAGGTGTGTTAGATGTGTGCATGGAATATACCATTGCCATTACATGCCCAGTGTGTTGGCAAGCATCTACTTAAACCATACTCACCAGCGACAGGCTGCTGTCTTGTTTGTATCATGGAAGGACCTACATAAGAGGGTGAGAGACGCAATGTTATTGGCCACACCTGTGGCAGTGCTACAGGGTGGGTGCAGTATTACAATACATCAATGGTACATTTCCATGATACTACCATATCTGCACATCTGTTTATCACTACAATATAGCAACACAATATATCTATGACATGTCAGATATGTATAATCTACCTGTACCAATGCAGATGTATACACAGCAGTGGTCTACTGATGTGCCCTGTGTCCATATCTGCATGCTCCTTGGCCAGTGTGTGGTTGCCACCCACCTCCACAAAGGTGTCCAGCGGTTGGTTGCTGGCCAGACAGGCAGGTGCCATTAGGCTGGCCAGGAGCTCCTCCACATGTGTCAGGGGGGATTGATGGCATGGGCCCCCCCTGTGGTGAGGTGATCCCCCGGACTGCAGCAGCACACCAACGAGCTCATAACTGCAGTTGTGCAGTCCAGAATCATTGATCCTGTGGACTAGGTCATTCCACAGGGCGGTCCAATCCTGCTGTTCATGGGCAGCCCTGCCAAACAGCACTGGGTAGTGCTGGACCAGGTGTGATATAAGCACATAATTCTCTGCTGTTGAATAGGTGGGCAAGCGTGCATGTGACATCTTGGTTTAAAGACATAAAGATGGAAACAGGTCTGAGAAACTCATACAGCAAGGTTACCGCAGTTCGTAATACACATCTCTGTCACTTCCCCCACCATATCAGCTTCAACAAACTCTACATACAACTCATTAGGTATGGCTGCAGCTTACCTACCAGTGGGACATATATTGTATTGTACCACACTTTCTGCTATGTGATTGTAGCCATGTCCCTTGTGTGGACACTGTCATTGCTGGCCTGTTATAAACTATTCACCTGCATGCCATGGTTAGGGCCACTATGGTTCCATATATGCCAGTGGTATGGCTGATGTGGGATTGCTGCACATCTGACATTCTGTGTTATTGGGGATATCTATGCAAGCTGTTGGACATATTCCTGGATTGTGTACACTATTACTACCAACATATGTTCTATAACAGTGACACAATAACATGTATATGTTCTACTGGCCAGCAGAACAACCTCTCCAAACCCATCTGCCCATGATACCTGGCCACATTACATGTGTGTCCCAACCTGATGCCTCCTCATGTACTGGTCCAGTAATACCATCAGGTGAACCAACCCAGGGAATGTTGCCCCCCCCCCAGGGGCACACACAGGCATGTTCCTGTCCGCTGAGGTCAGGTCTAGGGTCTGTTCCATACCGGGCTTCACAGACACATGTGGGATGTGCTACATCAGTCTGAGGCACCCAGTACACATTCACAGAACCGACATGCTCCTCCTGCTCAGCTTCCAGGTCAGGTACCTTCAGGACTTGGACTGCTGTTGTGAGTAGCTGTGGGTGAAAGGCATGTTCCCATTGTGCCCATATTGGAGCCCATGGGGCGTCCACATCACAGACCACACACACCATCCAGGGTGTTTAGCCACCATATGTGTCACATACCACCCCTGTAGACTGTCCTCTATATCTACCAACCCTGACCACCTCCACAAGTATACCTGCCATACTTCCCCATATTCCCATTGCATACTTCACAGACAGGGGCAATGTGGTCCCAACAAGGGACTAACATGTGACATACCCATCCATGTTGCACACACTGCCAGCTGTAGATATCTGTGTGTATTGCTATGTGTGCTGGTGCCTCACACATAGCACTCATCACCATGGTAGTAATATAGGGGACATGTCTTTACATACATATATGTTTGTGTGTGTGTTTGTATATATGTAGACATGTGCATATAGGTATATATATCTATATATATATATATATATATATATATATATGTGTGTGTGTGTGTGTGTGTGTGTGTAGATATATGTGATGTATATATGTGCTCATATATATGTCTACACATGAGTATCTGTATATTTGTGGACATACATGCTGATATATATATATATTTATATATATAATCTTTCTATATTCTATATGTGACATATGTGCATATATGCACACCTATATGTGGGGTACATTCAGACATCAGGTCCACAATCGCACAACTCCTTCCTGCACAGCTGCACTGTTCTGCCTTGCTACAACACAGACAGGTGCCACATATGGACACGGTCTGAGATTAGGGGGGTATATGTAGGACCCAATTGCAAGTAACCCTATTACACACCTATGGCATTCCTGCATGCTGCATTACAGATTAACATGAGTATCCTGCCAGTGGTGAGCTGTGGGTCCCAGGTGTCCATCATAATGATATTACTTCCATCACCAGCTACTGGCACATAATATACATACTTCCCTTTACTCAACACAAACTATGATGGCTTACATCTTGTCAGTCAGTGCTAACCTGCACAGTTGACGGATATGGCCAACTACCCACAGGGGCAGACACTATTGTCCACAGCAGTTGTTCAGTTAAACATCATCACAACACCTGATGGCAAATATAAATCATTCCACATCATCTATCCCATTATTATGGACCAGGTACTACATTCAGTTACATGCATATATATACTTCACATACCTGTTGTGGGAATGATGTCTTGATGAATGAATGATGAATGATGGTTTGTTCTTCCTTTGGCTTTTAATATGCCTTTGCCTTTTTGTTTTGCAATTTTTTTCTTTCTTTCTCTTTTTCTCTCTCTCTCTCTCTCTCCCTGTCTCTCTCTAGTAAATGGATTGAGCTGCTTTGAATAGATTGCAGCATGGCTTTAGTAGGTGATGCACATGATCAGGTGATGGCCTCTGCAACAATCAGTGTCCTCTACTTGCTAACTGCATACAGCTTGCTGTGGAGTACTGCCAGTTACCACTGTCATGGCAACCACTTACTATAAATCCCTACACCATGTGGGCATGGTCACTTTACCTTTCCTGTGTGATGGACATCCTTCCTGAGTGTGGGCATCAGTGTTACAGACAGCAGGTAGCAATACCTCTTACAGGAGAACCTGCACACTGAGGCCAGCTACATATTTGTAGGAGGTTCCAGAACTACAGACAGAGTATGAGTAGAGTTGTGGTATGCTTTGTATAGAACTGATGTTACAAGGTTTGTGTGTACATACTAGTTTACCTTGGAATGCAGTCTGTCTGCATAGCTCTCAACTGTGGGCCTATCCTCTTGATGGCCAGAGGTGTACCTATTATGTTTTGTCTGTCCACCACACAGGTCCTGGTCAGATATTTCCCTGAAAGTGTGTGTGTTGAGTGCTATCAGTACATGGCTATATCCATTTATGTTTCTAACCTCAAATCCCTGACTAGGGGTATGTTGCAGACTATCCTGTAACACCAGTGACTTGCTTAGTGTATGACAACAGTTTTCCACATATGGGCCTGTGTTCCAGCCTCTGTCCTCCAGCTACATACCAAGTTTTGCACGTATGACATACTGTCAGGGGTTGTTCTGTAGTGGGCTGTGAGTATATCACATTGCCATTCCTGCCATCAGTCCACTCCAGTTGTATCCCCCACACATACAGTGGGGATGGGGCCATATATGTGTGGGCTTCACCTACACAATACATTTATTTTTATTTTATTTATTTGCAGTTGGTTTACCAGGATAGTCCATTGGGCCAAATGAACCAATTTTCAATGGAGTCCTGGGGAGAAAAGCTCCAAAACTAAAAAGGTTACAATAGGTTGTTCTTAATAGTTGCACAAATTATACTCTTATACAAAGGTTAAAGATACAGAAAAATAATTTGCAAGTAAATACTTAATAGATAATACAGACTAAAAGGAAATTTAGCATGAAAATATTGAGAAATAATATCATATTCGGAAGCAAACACTTACGGGGTGTGGCTTAGAGCATTATTTCCAATTTTCATAGGGATAGTAATATGTAAGAGTTAGGGGTGAATAACAAGGAGTGTTGCAGGATCAAACAGAGGAAGGAAGGAAGATGGAATTTGCAATTAATATGTAAGAGTTAGGGGTGAATAACAAGGAGAGTTGCAGGAGGAAACAGAGGAAGGAAGGAAGATGGAATTTGCAAGAGTAAGTTATGTGGGATGGGAGCAAGAGCACTCCCACTGGGATACAAGATGTGAATGAAGAGATCTTTTAAAATTAAAATGGCTGTGGGTGGTGCGAATGGAAGGTGGTAGGGAGTTCCAAAGGCATGCAAGGCCATAAGACAGACGATTTTTTCCTGGGGGACGAGTTGGTTTATATACTTCTAACAGATTTTTATTGTTGGATCGTAATACTCTATCAGGAAGGTGCATTTTAAAAGCTGATGAAAGGGAGGGACAGAGGGAAGGGTTGAAAATAAGCTTATGTGCAAGATTTAGTTGAATATATGCAAGATAACTGGGTATATACATGTGTGCCTTTATACACTGTAGATGTCAGTGTATATGACAGTGGTTTATGGCCCTGTATTATTGAGTCTAGGGGGGAATGCACCATAAATAACCTAGGCTGTTACAACATGTGGGGGTATCAGGGGTGAGCTGCCATAAGGTATCTGAATGTACATTACCATACAATTCACCTATATTTAAATTAATTACATAAATTGGGTTAATGCAGGCCTACTGCCTCCTGCCATACAGACTGTTCTGTTTGTCAGTGTGCTTGTGATGGTGTCAGTTATGCCTTGTTATGTAACAGGTACATCCCATTGTGTCAACTGAGGCCTTTACCACCTAGAGATTGTGTACAGAGTGTAGATAGAGGCTGCTGAACTATACACCTGCATTACTTACTGTTGATTGTTTGGTATCCTGTGACCCAATCTATCTTTACTATTGTACAATTTGAAGGGCTTGGCCTGGACAGCAACATTTGTAAACCTTTCCAGACTACGGTATTAGTATAACTGTTTCACAGTTGCATTACTCTGTTTATATGGATGTCAGTGTCTGAACAACTAGATGACATGGCATATACAACTGTAATAGTACACAAATAAAGGTTTGCCATTTATGCAATCCTGTGTGTGGTATTATATCCTATGACCTCTCTGTGGGTATATGTTGCAGGCAATGATTGTCATTTTTATGGGTGGGTCATACAGTGTCCAGTTGTTAAGGTGTTAACTGTAGGCATAGTGGCTGTTCCATATTGTGTGCACCTCCTATATATGTATCTTACTATACATATCTGCATGTGTTTGTGTAGTCACATATATATGTATATATATATATATATATATATATATTATATATATGTATATCTGTATCTGCATATATGTGTCTGTGTATATTTATCCTAGGGATGTTGATAGCTTCCACATTGTACATTACCTATGGGAGTCAGACTGTACTGCATGATATGTTACCAATACCAGCCTGACATCATACAGTTGGGATGGAGTACTGTTAACACCTTGTGCCCATGTCATGTCAGGTCCTGGTTATGGAATTTCCAACACTTGGTAATGTATTGCAGAGTGGATGTGTTTGGCTGTGGGGGGGGGTATACCTATTCGTAAAAGACGTTTATTGTTTGGGGCCTCTCAACCACATTAACGGTGCATGTGGACATATATGTTTTTGTTATTTTGTCATTGTTGTCCACAGATGTATGTCCGTATATAACTATATAGATTTGTATATCTGCTTACATAAACATAACTATGTCTGTATATACCTACATACATATATATATATATATATATATATATATATATATATATATATATAAAGATATATTTGCTTACATATATATAACTTGCTGTATATATTTAGACATATAGATGTAGACGTATATATCTATAGATGTATGTATATATGTTTATATATATATATATATATATATATATATACATATATATATCTACATATATAGATATGTTGTATCTGTTTAGATATTAATATATTTACACACACATACATCTACATGTTGGAATGCATTCTCTGTACAGTTGAATGACTGGGCTGTATGATATGCTTGTGAATACATCAGGGTTCTGTACATCTGACATAGTTTAGTGGTAAATCACTTTAGCTATGGGGTGCAGTGTCCTGGATTCAAGCCTTGCACAGGCTGTTTATCTTGTTGCTGGGCAGAACAAGGGCAGTTGGATACAGAGTGATTAAGTAACTTCTGAGCAGTTGTAAGCAGGTTTGTGCGGGTTTCCGCAAAATTAAGCACTGCTAACTTCCGGTTACAGATTCTTATACTCAGCTTCTAATTTGCTTAACCAGTGTAGGCATTGTTTACTCTCGTGCAAACAGGCTTAAACCTGCTTACTGCTGCTTAGGAGTGTTTACTCCCGCTTATCCCCACGCTAATTTCTTTAAAAGAAAAGAAAACGGGTTGATAGGAAAGTGGTGAAAAAAGGGGCACAAAGAGGGAAAGACAGTAGGGAAAATAGCCAGGGATGTGCAGGAAGGGTGTAGGGAAGGTCCATAGCTGCCCATTTCTTCTATAGCAACAGCTGTGCATATACACTGAATTTGGAGGTAGGTTTGGACATTCAAACTTCTGGGTGGGTGTGACCACAACAATAAAAGTTGTGATGCCAATTAGACCAGATTACATGTGTCCAGTGGACATGTGCACGAAATGGACAGCTATGTATGCGGTGAGATTTTTTATTTTTGGGAACAGATTGCCCTTTTTTTTTTTCAGGTGAGAGTGGGATGTTGTAGTGGGGTAGTAGGTATATTTGGGGAGGCAGGTTAGGTAGGTTAGCAGACAAGACAAACAAGATGCATATAGGGGCGGTATATGACACATGTGGGGGGTAAATACCTTGAAGGGGAGGGGTGTTGGGAAATCGGAAGCCCATGAGCCCCCTAGTGGAAACAGTGGGACTGAGGTCCCCACCCATGGGCAGTCACTACTGCACCTTCACAGTCCCAATGGTGGCTGTGCTGGGGGCTGAGTCACAGAGATAACTCATACTCTAGTTGTGATACATGACCCTCGAGCTGAAGTAGAAGATCACCAAGCTGCTGGTTGATCTCTCTACGCACCATGACCCCGACCTGGCAATGGCTGACAGGTACCTGTCTGCGCCCGGTCCCGAGGGGGGTGAGCCATATCCCCATAGGTGGTTCCACTTGAAGGTGGTGCAGAACCAATGGACTGGAAGGTCCCGGGTTGGGTCCCAGACATGCTGGTGCTTGGTGCCATGGCCAGCTGGGTTGGGACAGGTGGGGCCGCTGTGACTGGCCTTCCCAAATGTGCTATAGTGTTTAGATTTAATCATCATATGTGGGTTAGTAGTAATCAACACATTCCAGGGTTAGGTATAACAGCATGCATAGATATTCCCATTAACCCAGACACTAGATACAGAACAGTTACATAGCAAGCAGAACACAGGCATATATGGGACCACAGTGGTAATAAGAACAGCATGCAGGTACATTGATGGCACCATGTCACCAATGTTGGAATAATTCAATATAGCACATGCATGGGAACAACTACAATATTTAGCAAACAATTGGGCATTATCAGAACATAGGTGTCATTACATACCAGTTGGGGTAGGTATGTTGATTATTGTTGGAGATACGGTGGGCAGGAGAGAAAGAAGTCAATTAACAACTAGTATATTCCTGTATTCCACATTACCTTCCTAGTCTGTGCTGTTATCTGTACCTTACAAGTCTTACTAACCTACCCTATAGCCTTAGTTTGGACAGTGATATGGTTGTTATCATCGTTAGACATGAACTTGTTTTACATGCATATACACCTCTTACCTGGTATACCTGTGGAGGGAATGTTTGTTAACACTAACTGTTTCTACACATGCTCCCAGATTCCGGGTTGATGTTGTGCACATAGCTATCCAACTCTTTCTGCACAGACTCTGGCCATGTGTTGACCACATGCAGGTGTGCCGGGACTTATCTAGAATATTGCCCTTTTCCACCTTTAGTGACCTGACACACAGACATATACATGCTTTCCTACACAGTATATTATGTAGCACAGTGTGGGTGACAGTGATCAGTGATACTTTATTATTCAGAGAAAGTGAAACACTCACAATTCCCTACAATACCAGACCGAACAGTATCAGTACAGGTTATAATGGTCTTTATTTCTCAGCACAGTGTTCGTATCCGACGTACCTGTGGGAGCATTGTTTGTTAGCGCTATCTGACTGTAGCCACACAAACTTCCAGATTACACATTAGTATTATGCACACACATCTCACACTGTTACTGTACACACTCTGGTCACAGCTTGACAACATGGGGGTGTAGATAGGGCATATTACTCTCCTTAACAGTTTTGGGGGTTGATATAGTGACAGGTTTGTTCTCATAGATGTTTGACAATCACTTGTTTTCCCTGTTTGCTGGCTAAACATGTGGGATCATCCCACAGACTTACCTGGGGGACAGGGGGACAGGCAGCAGATATGGGCCCATATACTGGACATTCTGGCCTCATCTGTACAGTTGTGGGGTATGATTCTTTATGTGGCCTACATCCACTCCCAGGATTCAGACCATGGCTGCGTCTGCTACAAATTATTTAATGTCCATCACAGGTGTGTCTGCTATATAGATATTGCTGTATATCTCCTATCTGCTTTCTGTCTTATTAATCCCCTATGTTTTTGCATTCTGACCTTGTTTTACAACACTCTTATACAGATCTCCTAGACAGTAATATTTTGTAGGACATTGTGGGCAACAGTGATGTGTAATACCTCATTATTCAGAGCAATTCCATCAGTCGCAATGCCATACAATACCAATGTAAACAGTACCAGTACAGGGTATCATTCTTGTATTTCTGGGCACAGTGTTGGTATCTGGCAGACCTGTGGGAGAAATGTTTGTTAGCACTACCTGAATGTTCCCACACACAGTACCAGATTCCACATTACTATTATGAAGATACATCTCACTCTGTTACTGTACACACTCTGGCCATAGCTTGACAAGTTGGGGTGTAAATGGGACATACGTGGCTTCTTAGTCTCATAAGGTTTTGGGAAGTTGCTAGTGTGCCAGCTTTGTTCTCATAGATGTGTGTCAATCAGTTGTATTTCCTGTTTGCTGACTATACGTCTGGGATCATCCCACTGATTTCCCAGGGGGACAGGTTGATAGGCAACAGAATGGGCCACTTTACTGGACATTCTGGACATATCTGTACAGTTGTGGGGTATGATTCTATATGCAGACTAATATCCCAGAAGGAACTTCCAGGTAAGCTTACATATGTCAATTTTTAACAATTTCTTGTACAGTAAAATATTGAAAGCAGCAGTTAATTTGGTTTAATAACTTTTTTGTGTGTGGGGGGGTATTTATACATTGATACAGTGAACAACACATTCTGGTTCATTATACATGGGCTTGGGGTGGACATGCCATCCAAGTTTCAGTTAAATGTATTGTTAATGGACATATAAAGGTGATAACATGTTCCTCCTGTGTTATTGTTATGATTGCATCCTTACATTTTACTTAACTTCTTCTACAACCAAGTGTGGAGTCATCTGCAAATGGTAAGCCAAACATTTTTATTTCAGTACAGATGAGCATTTAACAGAAATATACATTTATCCATATGTGCGAGGTGTGTGTCAGGACTGTGTGTGTATTGCTGTACCATCTGTGATAGTGGCACCAGTATTAGTTTGTTAGAATATATGTAATTGTAGTAGTGTAGTTATTAATTTATTTTCTGTGTTTGTTGCTTATTATCACAGGTGATTTTGACAGTGGAAGTGTAGGACTCTTACCACATGATGTCAAAGTGTCAGCAGACCCTTCTGACATCGGTGGGCAAACAGAGTCACAGTCGGGGGGTGCAGAGGTTAAATCTGACATTGACATTTAGCCATCCCCTGTATTTCCACTGGGCACAACCACTAGGCCCACACAAACCTATTGCAGTTAGTCATCTGATATTGGACAGGTGGAGGTTGAGACACTCGGTCAGGGTATTGTGGTTACTAGAGCTTCAGTCTTTGTTGACTCTTGCCAAAACCAAAGTGTGGGCAAGGTGCCATGAAGGAGGATTGGTCACTGGAAGGTTCCTATAGCTAATATTCTAAGTGCTACATGTACCTTAGTCTGCAGCAGTATTGGTTCCCCTTGGTTTGCCCTTGATCTCAGTTGTCCTGCAGCCTGTGTCTATCCACCCTGTAGTGCTCTACAATTCCTACCTCATGCATATTGTGAAAATATAAATGGGGTCTAAACACCTTTCTCCTTCTTGACCGTGGACTATTGGCAGCAGCATAGACCTTGGCCTGCCGCACATACACATGCATAAGAGCAGCAGCAGCCCCCAGCATTCTTTCCATGTAGACTAGTTTCTGTGGTTGTATTCTGCTAGGTTTTGGAATTCACATTTAAATCCAACACTGAGTCTACACAGTTGCTTTATAGCTTGTTGAATAGCTACTCCATCTTTGATTAGTTGATTAGCATACAATTCAGCTGCTTATGCTGTGATTAGCATGCCATGATGTTTAATGGGTTTGCGCAGGTATACACTCCATACAGAGCCACGTTCTGGATAGAAAACAATGTGTTATTGTGTGCAACAATTTTAATGGACCATATAGGCTATATTGAACCTGTCTCTCTGTCTGTTCCTCATAAAATTTGTGATTTTCTGTCAAATCACTGAGGATCGAGATTACTAATTAATGACATACATTTGAGTTTTAGATATCATATCCTTCAGAAAAATATAATGGCAGCATAAATCCTATTATTTTAGCAACATTCTAAATTTATAATAGAAATTTTTAAAATCTGTCCCCTTTTTTGGGCCTTTGTCCCCCCATTATTTTAGGATTTGTTTAGATTTCTTGGACTATGAGGTTAAAATATATGACTGAAATTCCATTTAATTAATAAATGATCAACGTGTTGGATGGGAATTAGCAGTACATGTAGCTTATATTTTACAGTATCTGTTTGAGAGACTGCATGTATCTATGTATATATATATATATATATATATATATATATATATATATATATATATATATATATATATATATATATATATATATATATATATATATATGTGTGTAGGTCTACTTTGAAACATCTAAAACCCATAACATCTAATTTCATAACATTGAGACCAGAACATCTAAAACCCAAAACATCTAAAACCCATAACATCGAATTTCATAACATCTAACACTACAAATCACAAGAAAATAAGATCCCCTCCACATATAATGACACCAAACTACCAAAGACACTTTTTTCTACGTTTCTGCAAGGGGAACAAGCCCCCCTGCACCCCACACCCCCTGTAAATTAAATATACCTACTCCAAGATCGCACTACAGTGGGAAACGTTTATTTCCTAACCCTACTGTATCAAGCCCCTCTGCAGAAATGTAGTAAAAAGTGTGTTTGGTAGTTTGCTGTCATTACATGTCATTATAAGTGGAGGGGATGTTATTTTTATGTGATTTGCACTGTTAGATGTTATGAAATTCAATGTTATAGGTTATAGATATTTTGGATTTTAGATGTTCTTGGTCTCAATGTTATGAAATTAGATGTTATGGGTTTTACATGTTTTGAAGGGGACCTATATATATATATATATATATATATATATATATATATATATATATATATATATATATATATATATATGTGTGTGTGTGTGTGTGTGTGTGTGTGTGTGTGTGTGTGTGTATATATATATGTATGTATGTATATATTCAATTTATCTATTTATCAGATTTCTTTTGACTATGAAATAGAGCAGAGCTGTGTCTGTTATCCATTTTCTGTAAGGGAGTTATTCTAGTATTATTCTAGCAGTTTTTGTAGCCCTAAATATGACTGTATTCACTGGTAAATGGAAAAAGATTGCACAGGCATACTTCTGAAACAAAATTTAATTGGATAAGAAATACTTTTCATACAGTACTCCACAAGATACCTAGAATCTCATTTTAGTTGTTACAAAAAGCATAATTTATCTTATGGTGAGCTTGGAAAATTCATAAGTCATCCAATCAAAGTGCTAATCTCTATACTTTTTTCTAGCCTTAATCACTTAACCAGTCTTTTTATGCAAACTTTAACAGTGATGTTGTAGGCTAAAACTGATACCATAACCATTGTTAATTATTTTCTTCATCACTGTAGAGCCTTTATGCAGGTACTTGCCTTTGTTGATTTGGGTCAATTTTGAAAATGTTCCCTGGATTTTGAATCTACCACCTTTCAATATGAAAAAATATAGAAACCATTAACTGACTAAAAGGTGCACAACGAAAAAATATAAACACGAAAAAATCCAAGTGAAGCAGAAGTGATTGAATAACACTGAATATTTTTGGGAACATTACTATGATATTAAAAAGATAAAAAAATGACAAATGCTTTGTACAGCTATAGACTATTCTAATTTTAAAAAATGTGTGTGTTTTTACTGTAGACTTTTACAATATAATTTAAGAGGGGGAGATGCCAACACTTTGTTGTACGTTTGTGAAATGAGTTGGCAGCTTAGACTTAATTCTTGTGTTTATCCTGGTCTTAATGAAGTAGTTTCTATTAGTAGTTTGCTTTAATATAGGGCTACCAACTTGTGATTTTATATATATATATATAGGTATATATATATATATATATATATATATATATATATATATATATATATATATATATGTGTGTGTGTATATATATATATATATATATATATATATATATATATATATATATATATATATATATATATATATATATATATATATATATAGTTCCCTATCAGAAGCCTGAAACACTATAAGCCTGAAAATCAAAATCCTGAAACCAAAAGCCTGAAAATTCAAAATCCCGAAAACCCAAAATCCTGAAACTCAAAATCCTGAAAACACAAATAATGCTAATATGTCACTATAAAGACACTAATATCTGCCAACTGACCCTGACCCTAACCCTAAGGTGCGTCACTATCGCACACTCACCTGACCCGCGCCCTAACCCTAACTCACTTAAACCGCCCCTAACCCTAACATAAAACCAACTGCACACTTACCTGAACCCAACGCATGACCTAACACCACAGGGCTAACAATAGCAAAGCCACAATGACGTCAGTATGTCCATTTTGTGTTTTCAGGATTTTGAGTTTCAGGATTTTGGGTTTTTGGGATTTTGAATTTTCAGGCTTTTGGTTTCAGGATTTTGATTTTCAGGCTTATAGTGTTTCAGGCTTATAGTGTTTCAGGGAACCATATATATATATATATATATATATATATATATATATATATATATATATATATATATATGGCTCTACTTTGAAATCCCGATGTCCATATATCAGATGTTCATTTATACGAGGCGAAAATAGCTAAAGATGAAATACCCAAATGGTGAAATTATCCCAGGGTAAGTAAACACTTATCCAACATGCCCCTTTTTTCACTGTAGTGTGATCCTGGAGTTGGTATATATAGTTGGGAGTTATGGGGGAAACAGCCCCCACATTGCAGAGTGTGGGGGTGCATTCCCCCCACCTAGGTGGGTTTTACTTACCTCAGTGTGTTTCATTTACATTTAGGCAAGTGTTTACTTACCCTGGGAAAATTCTACCATACGGGTTCATCTTTTGCTATTTTCGTCTCACATAAATAAATGTTGGTTATACGCTCATTGGGATTTTGAAGTAGATACATATATATATCTATAAATATTTATATATATACATACATAGATTTCTTAAGTGTTAGTTTGATACATATACACTTTTCAAGTGTTTGCTTTTTGGTAATATCATCATCATTGTTTATGGTTGTGGGGATTATTTGAGATTAATTGATTAATTGTTCAGTTACTATTACTTTGTTTTTATTGGGTTGTCTGCCTTTATATATCGCCTACTTCAGCTAGTATGTTTACTCTGATGAAGTTCTATATTTTTGAAGAAAGCGCTCAGTGCAATAAATGTGTAATTCAGTGTTAGTCACTTCTGATTCACTTGGATCTTTTCATGAAAAAATATAGGCATACTCCATGGATTGTTTAGGCTGTACTGTTTGTACATTTTATCACAGCAATCACAGTGACCCATGATGAATTCCTCACATGGTATGTTGATTCCAGTAAATCCCCAAGTTCTAGTAACATATCGCAAGCTTAGCAGAATATTGACACTGTATGATTACTCTAGGCGTACAGCCAGTGTGGTTCTAAACATTTTAATTTTACGTGTCTAAACAACTGTCAAGCTTGAAATCCTAAAAAGAGAAGTATAAACAGAGCAGAATAGTTATAACTTATAGAATTGTGTTGTCCAGGCTCTAAATGAATACTGTTATCACTGCATATTGTCACATGCTTTAACTTTATGATCTGAAAGATTACATGCAGGGCCGATTGTATAATGTTTGCTGTAGAGCCACATATAATGTGTCATTGTACTGTTTCTTAGGAAAAATCTGCCAGAATTTAGTACCACATGTGTTTTTCAGTCAGTTAAGCCTTATTATAAGGCTTACCTTAATCATATATTAAAAATGTCTAGCAGGCTGTAACTTCTGAGGCCAACCAGTAACACCTGAGTGCCAGCCAGTCAGTTCTGAATGGAGTGAGCAATAATACATGAGTAACTGTATATATATATATATATATATATATATATATATATATATATGTGTGTGTGTGTGTGTGAGTGTGTGTGTGTGTGTGTGTGTGTGTATGTGTGTGTGTGTGTGTGTGTGTGTGTGTGTGTGTGTGTGTGTGTGTGTGTGTGTGTGTGTGTGTGTGTGTGTGTGTGTGTGTGTGTGTGTGTGTGTGTGTGTAAACACACATGCATGCATGCACATGTACACCCACACGTTCTCACACACACACACACACACACACACACACACACACACACACACACACACACACACACGCACACACACACGCACACACACACACACACACTCACAAGAAAAAGATTTCATAAGGCCTGTACAACATACTGTTATATTACAGAAAGGCTAATCACCAACACCTGTTCGGTCTGCTGATTATTAAACCATCTGTAACATTATGTTTATTGAAACTTTAGAAATGATTTGTATTTCTCCTAAGAAAACCTGTTCTGCTGTATGATGGGGATATGGTTCAGTGAATTAGACAAAATTCCAAGAGAAAAACTTTTAGCAGAATTCATAGCTCAGTTTCATGAGTCCATGCAGGTGCCAAGGAGATAAATGACTATAATGTAAATGTTAGGAAATACACTGTTTAATGTAAACACCAAGCTTATTAAAACTAGAGGGGAATGATTTAAAAAAATATATTCTTGCTCAGTGTGGGCCAGATTTAACAGAAATGATGCAATGCCTTAAATGGAGATGATGTGTATAGATTAGAACTGATGAAAAACACTGAGTACCAAATTCATTAATAAATTACATTTGACAAGTATAATATTGAATTAAAAACAGTTTTATAATTAGATATATGAATAATTCATCATAGCCCTTGTGATATGAAATCTTGTAAACAAATATGTGAACCTGTTACTTCTCTTTTTGTTGATGTGAATGTGATTTCTTAATCCCTTTCTACACAATTCTAGATGCATGTAAGCAGCCACTATTACCCAGCACTTTTATTACCATATGGTCAAGTTAGACAACATGACTCACTTTCATACTCTATCAAATGTGTTATAAGAGGGAGTGGTTGTTTATAACAGGCTGTTGTATTTAGCAGAGTGGTGAGTCATTTTTGTCTTTAAAACAGTGCAAAAAACATTGCTACAAAACACTATTTCAAAACAATGTTGAATCTGTAGCTAAAAATAAAATTGGGGTGACTGATAAAAGATGTAGACTTGCAAAAAGTAAGATGGGAGATAAGCTGTTTGGATTTAGATCAGGATGCAGTGCAACTGACCCAATGCTTGCAATGAGGCAGATAGTGGAGAAAACCCCAGAGATTAGGAAAGAGTCTTGGTGAAAGTATATGACAAGATTCAAAGAAAGTTGCTTTAGGCAGTCCTGCGGTGGTTCGAACTCATGGAAGTATTGGTAGAATTAGTGCAGCCTATGAAAAAGGACACAGTGACACAAATACAAACAGTGTTTGGACTTAAAGAGGATTTGCCAGCAGAGTCTGATCCAGAACAAGATGACCTAGGCAGCTGCATTGGGCCTGGTGCTGGTTGAGGCCCTGCCTCACTCCTTCTCTTCTGCCGCCTAGAAAAAAAAAAAAAAAACACTCTGTTACCATTCAAATGAAGTATGCAAACACTTTCATACCAATCAATAAGTATACACTTGTGCATGCACACGTGTGCACACATACACATGTTCTCTGTCCCTTTCATTTCCAATCAAATGCTCTGATCATGCACAGGAAATATGTTTGCTGCATTCTGTGCAGAACTGTACTTTTGAGTGTGAAAATTTGAAGCCAGCTACTGAATTCCTCAAGTGGGAAATTTGATATGTCATTAACGAACATGCAGTATTGAAAGAGACAATTTGGGGAGGAGTCATGTTTTGGTGTACATATGTGTGCATGTTCTCCAAAAGGATTATGCAGCAGCTGAAAAACTATGTCATGGATTACAACAACTTTCTGTAAAGATTGCTATGATTACCACAACAGAAATTAAAGAAAATTCAGCTAAGTACTAGGGATTACAGTTAATCAATGATAGCAATCATTATAGGCTCATTCCTCAGAAAATGCATATCTTTTATTCTTTCAACTACCAGGAGCACTGCCTAATTATGTGACTTGCTCAAAGTCACATAGTAGGCAAATGGAGCTAGGAAGAATCAAACCTTGTACCCTTGAATACAGGAAAAAAAAAACATAAAGACATTAGAGCTTTAGCCTACTTCACCAACTGCCAGGTCTTTTATAAATTATTTCTTATAATCTCTGTGTCCCCTGACATGGAAGAATGCAGTCAATCAATAATGCCATACATATTATTCTTCATTTCTAGCTTATTGCTGCAAAATTTGTTCTATTAACTTTTCATGCAATTTAAAGTAATATTTAGCAATGTGTACCTGTTAGCTAGTGTTTCCCACCACCTCTGGTTTAAAATCACTGGTCATTAGTCCAGGGGGAGATGAGACGTGTGGAATTCCCAAAACATACACTTACAAATATTACCATGCCACTCTGCCCCCCCCCCCCCCACACACACACACACACACACACACACATACACACACACACACAGATACTCACCAGTAAACCAAAGATAAGCCCCCCTCACACCATTGCACTCATGCTCACACTCATATACTTATCCACACACACACACACACACACACACACACACACACACACACACACACACACACACACACACACACACACACTCACACACACATCCCCAACACTACCCATCGTCTAAACTCTAAGCATTTCCAAGGAACAGCATGTGACTCATTGTCATTTGCCTCTCCACCTGGAATGCCTCATTTACATTTGCAGTAGGCCAGAAAGACAGCCCACCACATTGAGGTAAAATACTGCACTAGGACTGTCTCTGAATTGGAAATGGCTATTGCCAACAGTAAAGAGGGCTTACAAATGTTGGTAAAATTTCTGAAGCCAGATGATTATGTAATAATCTTATAATGTCTCCCATTGTTGTAATCCATTACTGTTTAAATGTAGTTTGCAATAGTAAAAGATCTGCAGTGGATAATTTTGAAAAATATTCTTTATTTAAAACATACTTTGCAGGTATAATGACATTGGTTTGAAAAGCATGATATCTTCTCTTTAAAATTTCACCAAGAGTGCTGAAGTCCTTACATATGTGATATCTAATGCAAGGTTTAAATGTATTCACATCTGAGTGAGTGTATTACCTTCTGTCTTTAGTACGTTCAGAATATCTTTCAACTGTCCTTGACAAAGTTTTGCTCTGTCATCTTGAAAACCGTAATGCTTTATTATAACATGGTAGTGGATAACAGTCAAAAGATTATAACTATCATAGCTACAAGCTTCTTTTATATAACAAAATGCTGGGTAATTCATATCCTCTCTTTCTATCAGCTTTTTAAAGCCAGTTGACCTTTATTCCAGATTATTTTTGTCTCTCTGCATGAGTGGATAAGAATTTTAGAGTCACAGTTCAGATAGTAGAGATGTCGAGAGAATAAGTATACAGGTAGCAAGAGGTTGTTGCCATCTTTAAGAATATGGGACATGCTAATAAGACCTTGAGTGACTCAACACTTACAGCACAAACCTATCTGCAGTGGTATTTATTATCTCACCTCTATTGACAAAAAGATATATTTAGGTTCCTTCAGAAGACCACTGCCTTTCTAGCCATAACTGATACAGTTGAGTTTTGTAGAAAATTCCTTACCAACATCTGATGAAATCATAATATTTTTGCCTCTGTACAAGATAGGCCCAATGACTCCTTGACCTGTTCCCAATCTGCACATAAATTCTACAGGTCTAGAAACATTCACCCCCTCACTAAGGAACAGCCCTGATGCATATTGGTTCTGGCCTGAGTAGCCCAGTTAGATCAATCATTTTCCAATGGCAAGTGTTAGCCTGATGGTCTTGTGGAAAGTCCTACTGCTCCCCTAGTGGAGTTATCCCCTGCTCTCCCATCCCCTCATGGGAGCTATCTTAGTTCTGTTATACCTGCCACAGAGATCATGCCTTGGCATTCTCATTTGGCTAAGTGTGCATTCCCTTTGGCAGTGCCCACTCATAGGCTCATGCTCCATGGGTGCAACACTTAACACTTCTGCTAGGTGTCATCTAATTGGTGTGCTGTAGTCATCTCCCTACCACTTGATGTAGAGTCAGATGCTAGTGGCCACTTACTCCCAAACTCCCCAGGCAGCTTTGTCAGGCATCAGAGCCACAAATGAAACTTGTCTCACCTGGGCCATAATCCCTATTTCAACTTTCTGCACCACTGGATCTAGTTGCCTGTGTGCATGTTCCCAGCTTTTACAAGGGCAGGACATGAATATGATTTCAGCTGATGTCAGTCATCCTTTCCTACTCATTGATGCATATGTAACTGTAGGTTAGTTTATCTCAGCTGGATCTCCTTCCTTGCTTAAAGATTTATCACTTGTATTCTTACTTTTAGTGTGGCATATCGTTATATCATCTGTACCTACCTGCCTACCTCATTTCTCTTCTCCTTACCCTGTCATCCACCATTCTGTCACTAACTCTGTCTCCTTGACAGATGTAATTTGACTCTGAGGACTCTGCCTACATTCATTATCAAGGAAGGAAGGCTAACATTCACTGTTCAGATGCCATATGGAATAAAGAACCCAGAAATGAATCTTGGAGGAATGTACCACAGTTATGTAGTGATTAATGTTTGTTAGTCAGTCTGAGATGACCAGATCAATGGATCAGTCAATCAATCAATCAATCAAATCAATCAATCAATCACTTTGACATTGTATATAATGGAGGATGATGTTATGCATTATTTTGATTCACAGCTACTAAGACTGATCATAGAGGTCACTTTACCTTCTACCTATGATATTCACCTAATGGGAGCAACAGTGGTGCATTTTTCAACCATATGCTGGTTTAATTAACCCTACTCATAGATCAGAATGAACATTTCAGAATCTGAAAGAATAATGGCTTAGTACCACAAAAAAAAAAAAAGCTTTACATTCTCAATCCATATACTGCCCTAGGAATTTCTTTATAAAGACACAGTCCTATTTAAACAATTTCAGTCAAAGACAAATGTTTCCATGAACTGGAACCTGGGTTAATCTTAAAAATGAATCAATTACTTGGCCATAACCTTATTCAGAGTCATCATAGATTACTTCTGCCTTAAGTGGTTGACTGGCTGTTACCAGAAAAGCATCATCAGTGAGGACAAGATTGTGATCTCAACAATCTTAGGCTACTATCGTCCTTGTCCCCTGTTCTACTTGTTGGTGTAAGATATCTTGAGAAGATATTCAGTCTAATGTATGACGTTACTTACTACTTGTGATGACTATGAATCATGAAGAATACATTTTACTGTTTCCATGACACATCTGTTGTCTTCCTAGGAGCCTTATTTGACACTTATAACGTGGATGAACTGCTACATATATTGTAATACCAACAGCTACAAAATGCTTGTGGAAATTTTTAAACATACTCATCCAAATCTACTTCTACTATTTGGGGTTTTGCCATGCATTTCCAACAGGTTTGGCTTGTATAAATCTTGGTTTGTTTTGCTCATTCAAATAAACAGCTGAAAACAAACTCAGAGGAGCCAGTACTTAAAGTTATACAGTTAATATTAAGCTCAGAATGCCAAGTCAGAATGAGCAATTTATAAAATCTGAGGAGAAATAATAGTTGTCCACTAAGTGAGTTACAGAAAAGGAAATGAAGGTTTGCACAAACATCCTATTGACTGTGAAAATTAGAAAGCTATTTGGCATGGTAAACCCAACATTCGATTTTGGTGCAAATCATTTTTTTTTCTCAGATCTAAACAGTGACTTTTTAGACTCATAGCACATAGTAACCAAATGGTTGTGTTTTTAGTTGGTAGAAATGCTGAAAGCTGCCCAAGCGAGTATCTGACTCTTTCCCATTAAGACAGCATTAAATGGTTTGCAAGATTTATTAGCTTCATAGCAGCATTTCAGGACAATACTTTTTGATGCTTCGTCTTAAGTCTGGGTAATAAAAATAAGAACAAAATATCAGTTTGAGATTGAAGATGTTTTTTGTCTTAGCTGTGAAGAAAGCTTGAAAGGGGCTTGGCCCACCATATTGGGTGACACCTTGCAAGAGCACAAGGTGTTACCCAGTGTAGACTGAGCCAGTTGAACCTGAGGTCATACACCCAGGACCAACAAGCTGTCTGACTCCCAAAAGGGAATGGAAAGTTGAGTGGGACCCCTGGGATCATATTTATTTATTTGCCATTTCTTGATTGGGTTAGTCTGGCTGGGCCGGGGCCCTTTTTCAGCAGAGAACTGAGGAGAAAAGCTCCAGATTACAATGTTTACAATTAGAACAAAAACTAAATTACAGAATGCATAAAAAATTACAGGTATAAACAAGATCATTAAAGAAACATGTACATAGTGCTAAAGATTCATATAAAGGTGAAGATAATCATCGTATAATAACATATAGATGAGTTAAGTTGTAAGGCATGAAAATAAGTAGGAAAAATAAAGAGAAAAAATACATAGAAGAGTAAAGTTAGATAGTAGGAGAAAAGAGGAAGAGGAAAGAGAGGGGCTAGAGGGAGTATATGCAGTACGTAAACAATACTCTATTCACTTGCTATAGGAAAGCAAAAAGTATTTACTCAGACTACCGAGGTACGTTCTGGTGGCAAAATATAATGTTATGGCAAACCGCAGCATGCCAGCATTGAGAAGATAAAGTGATCATCAGCCAAATGGAATGCGCTGCACTACCAAATGTAGTACAGAAACTCTGTGTTGTGTCTGTCAGATTAGGGGAAAAACAAGTTTCAGACCTCTCTGCAATGAGAGAACACAGCTCTGGCATGCTATACTAAACTGAGTTATGCTATTAATGTGCAGATAAAATGTCTGCTGAGCAGCTGGGGTTTTCTGTGTTAACAATCTATAGCGTGCTGTGTGTTTCCAGACTCTGCTGCATCTATCCTAAGAGGAAAAGTATTTACAGCCTGCTGCAATAATCTGTTATCCAAGTACATGATACTCGGGTACATTTCTAGCCTTTAGCTGTGGGTAGAAAGCAATTATACTATATGGTCTCTCTGTAATGGTATTATAACGGAACAAAATTGACTTTTGTCAGCAGCTATGCAATGATCCCAGTAAATGGGGTAGATCAAGTAAAGGGCTAAGATTATCTACGTTCCAAAAGTTTGCTGACAATTAAATTTTCTAACACTTTCAGTACCAACAGAAAGCCACAGATCGAAGACAAAATGTATTCCCGAAAGGAGAGACACTACTTGCTCCTCATTTTGTTGCTTTATCCCCAGTGTGTCACGTTTGAAATTCCAGACTGCATCAGCCCAGACCTCTAAACTGGTCCTAATTTGGAACAACTTATTTTCAGGTCTGATTTACCTCTTCACTTCTTCTGAATCCCCCTCATCTGACAAGATTTTTGAAGCTGTCTAGAACTCAGAAAACCAAACTACATGTTCAATATACTAGTAGCAACAATCATTTGAAAAAAGAGGACAAATGTCTTACATCTCCCTCATTCTCAAGCAAAAATAATTACCTTGTGAAGGAGAACTTTGCAATACAGTTCATTGAAGTCCACAGATTTTTACACTGCCTCTTTGATAATGTGGTTATATTTTTCCATCATCTTTACTACTCCCTGTTTTTTAAACATGAGTTTCTGAGTAGTATCCCACATTCCTACTGGAAGTGGAAAGTTATCTGCTATTTGGCATTCTAATTGTATGATAATTAGCTGTCCCATTATTTAGCTGGATGCTCCCTCTTTTCAATGGCCTTTGTTCCTGTTTTCAATATCTGTAGATTGAGATGTATGAATCAGCCTTGGTCAAAAGGTCAAAAAGCAGTATTTCTATCAAGGAAAACAGTGTTTTTTATTATTATTTTTTTTTTTTTTTGCTAATCCTATCCATATCACCAAAGTGAGTGTCAATAAATCAGATGTTGCTAGAAAAACAATGTTGAGTGGGATGAAAGAGCTGCTGTTCCCGATGCAAACTGTTAGAAGGTGTAAATAGCAGTGGACAAGGTACAGATCAGTCCAAGAAAGTCAGTGCTGTAATCCCTGGGAATGGATGCTAATCTATCCTTGCACAAACATTAACTGTACTTATTTAAGCAGCCATAGTTAAAACTGCAACTGTTTACGTGATTTGCTTCCAGTGATTGCTTGTTGAGAAGTGTAACAAAAAGCTAATATTGATCCTTCCTTACTGAATTTCCTGATAGTTTTTTCAGACAGTACTTGAGGTTATAGTTGCTTCAATGGTACCTCAATTCTGAAGGCCATTTTTGTTCCTCTCTTGGTGAAAGGGGGTGTCAACTGATGCTTACCCAGGGTACCAAATGGCCTAGCTGCAGCTTTGATTCCTGGAGCCATTAGTCATCCGGCATAAAAAAACATGACAGTTACAGTCCACTGGGAATAGTTCCATATGGTGTTTATGCATTGATCTGGTCAAAAGCTGTACCTCTGTGGAAGGAATAAACATTTATCACATTTATCATACAACGTTCAACTTACGTAATAGAAGAATAAAACAAAGGCAGCATTCTAACCTAGATTCATTCATATAGTAAGGACAGTAAGTGATCATCATCTGTGATGGTAAAATAAAGTATCTCCATACTATTACAAATTAAAGACCTGACTGATATGGAAAGAAAGCATCACCTAACACTGCTACGTCTCTGTGACCACAGAATATGTTTCTTAACACAACTCTAGTACTCAGTTATGTAATATGTGGAGAAAGAGGTCATTAGAAAACTGTAGTCCTCCCTGAGGACACTCCTCATCTACATAGTTACTGTGTGTAATTTTCCTACCTGTTCTGCCCTCATTCTGTTGAGATTATATGAAATTTATAGCTGTCGTATTGCTGCAGTTGTATATTGTACCATACTTTTCATGTGTTCTTCTCTTGGATCGTAGTGTTTTCTTCATCTCTCATACTACTGTTATTATGCTAAAGTTATGCACTGTACTGAACATCAGCTGGGTACTGCACTGTGTTATGTAATTTATTTTCAGTGGGTTAATGGAGTTTTGCATAAGTGTTAGCACATTGTTGCCCTCCACAACACAGTTTATATAACAAAAATACCTTATCCTCCTGTTGACTAAATTAGTTCAATATCTCATCTCTGCTCTCTGTAAGTAGACCCCCCCCCAGTAAATGGGGGCAACCCAGTCTGCCACCATCCATTTGTTGTCAGCATCACTGCACTCTGCATTTCAGAAGAGTGTATCAACTCCTTACTAACAGTTTCCTTGTATGGGAACAATATCACATGACATGATTTGTGTAATTCTTTATATAACCTGGAAGGCTCTCTCTCAGTTACATGGATGGTCAACATGAAAACCTTAAACTCATTCATCCCTTCACTAGATCGCACTAAACCAAAATACTCTGATACTACAAAAAATAAAAAACAAAACAAAACAAAAAAAAAAATCAGCCCCAAGTCTCGGACTCAGAACTAATAAGCCTCAGTAGCAATCCAGTAACACAACTCACTGAGTCACCAGACTGCATACTGCAAACCTTCCACTGCCACTGTGTCTGTGTTTCAAACTAGAAATGTAAATGTGGACTCACATCAGACAGTGAGACTGTTCTCACTAGGCTGGATAAAGACAGGGTGACAGCTAACTTCCTTTTTGGTGACAAGATCCATGAAATTGGGAGGGCCCTAAAATCCCTCAAACAGGACCAGTATGAATAAGGATTCACATGGGAGTGAATGGCCTAAGGTGCTTTAACCAAAAGGACATGCAGACAGACACACTGGAGCTTGTTTATGCATGTGCAAATGCAGGTAAAACTCTGACCCTGAGTAGAGTACTATCTCCAACCAAAATGATGACTGAATACAAGGAGAAGATAACTGGCTATAACAATTTGCTAAATAGCTGGTATCTCCTGGGTGATTCTGTATGTGTCAGCTTGGGATGAGCTGACTGACAGCCCAATTAGCTTCATCAAGGATAGCCAACACCTTTAATTCCATGGATTCTGCATACTGGCCAAAGTATTTGCTGCCACAATAGTGCCTTTTTTAGACAAATTTCAACTTCTGGATCCAACATAACAAAAAGGCTTGAGGTAAAAGCCAGCTCAGTGTCATAGAGGGATAAAGCCCTGCCTCTGTTGTAGACAATCTAAGCTCCGTCAGAAGCTTGGGGTCCTGTAGGAGCTGGCCAGAGGTGATGGGAGTGAGCAGTTGCTGCCAGCTCACCCTTCCGGGGGGGGGGGGGAATTGCCCTACCATACAGGGTGACACCTTGCAAGAGCACTAGGTGTTACCCAGTGGAGAATGAGCCAGCTGAACCTGTGCAGTCATGATGCTTTGCACAAGTAAGCCAAGGGGGATTCAGGATGCAGAGTCACTCTTCTCCCCGTGGTACTGCAATAGTGCCCTTGGCAAACCCACTGAGGGAAGAGATGCTCCCAATGGGGCAAGAGAATAGGTCACCCACCCAGGACCAACAATCTGTCTAACTCTCAACAATCCAACTCCCAAAAGGGAATGAAAAGCTGATTGGGATAGGTGCGGATGAATCTGTATGATTCTCACCAGCCTGGGATTGCCCATCCCCCATGGCTCTGGAAGAAATGGGCCAATCAGCTACTGGTAATGGATCTATTGGTTAAGATCCAAGGGAAACTGTGTGGAGGTGGTGAAAAAAAAGTCTTGCAGTAAATACCAATGCTAGACCTCATCAGAGTTGCTCTGGTCATTGCCAAAAGTCATAACAATAAATTGTTTGATCTGAAGACTGTCCTGCAATTGTAACACTGTAACAAATCTGTATCTGTGTTGTAACAGAGACTAGGTTTCAGTATAAAGATACAATTTCCTCTCTTCTGGGTTTCAGCATCTATCAGAATTCTGATCAAGTAAAAACTGCGGGGGATCATCAATATCTATTAGAGACATAAGTATCTCTAGACCGATTCCCGTACATAAATCATTGTACTTCAAAGTGTCCAAACTAAGGGAAATTATTAATTCATAGCTTGTTATATATCACCTTTCATACCCTAAAGGACTAAGGAAGATCTCTACATGTCATTGTTGAGATAACTATGAAAAAATGCACAATATCCATTGATTAACTGGAATATCTATACCACCAATGATAGGTACACACAATTTATAGAGTTAGTAAGTGAAGTTTGGCACAGACAAATTTGAATGGGACTGTTTAATGTGGGATGGGGGGTGCTGGGTGGTAGCTGTGCTAGGTTATCTGGGTGGCTTAGAAGGGTTGGAAAGGGTTAAGTGAGTTGGGATCTGAAGGAAAGTGAGGTGGTGTTGAGGGGTGTGGCTTGTGGCATTTTTGTTGAAAGGATGTAAGAGTAAGCACCACAGAGTACGGGTCAGTAAGTTGGCACGAGAGGATTTAGATTTGTGGATGGAATTTTTACAACAGTTTAATGGGATTTCATTTTGGCAGTTGGACTGGGTTACACAAGGAGAACTGCAGTTGTTTACTGATATAGCTGGGAAGTTGGGAATGGGTGCTTTCTTTGCGAGTCAATGGTTTGCTGTTCCATGGCAGGAGCATTGGTCAGAGGAGTGGAAACAGGATGTTTGCTGAGGAAGTTACAGAGATAACAAAAAACGCAGTGAATAAGTTAAGCGTTTATTCATTTTATTTGTTGGTTTATTAATAAAGTCAGTTAGTATATTTTGTGGCTCAAGGTGCTTTGTTTATAGTGTTTGGAAACAGGATGTTGCCTTTTTGGAGTTGATGCCAATTTGGGCGGCTTCGGTAGTATGGCAGGATCATTTGAAAGGGAGGAGGGTAGTATTCCATTCAGATAATTTTGAGGTGGTGAGAGTGCTACAGATAAAAATGGCTAAAGCACCTCATTTGTTACTTATTCTTTGGAAATTGGTGTTGCTGATTAACTTTTCTTTTACAAGGTTATATGTGCCGGGGATTTCAAATGAGATAGCTGATAGTTTGTCTCGTTTTCAGTTTTGCATGTTCTGGCAGGTGGCTCCAGAAGTGGCTTTATATCCGTCAGTTGTCCCACCCAGCATTTGGCAGATTGGGCAATAGTAATCTGCAGGTTGGTGAAACAATCATGGGCAACATCCATGAGACAAGCCTACAGTAGGGCGTTGCTTAACTTTGACAAATATTTGAGGGAGTTACCTGATGAGAACTGTGTGTGGTCTGAGAATTTACTGTTGCGTTATCTAGCCATATTGAAGGGGCAGGGAAGGGCAGTGCTAACGGTGAGGGTGGCCTTAGCAGCCATTGCTGCGTATACTCGGTTGGTTGGATTAGAGGATTTCACTAGGTCATGGGTGGTGAGTAGAGTGTTAAAAGAGTGGGCTAGAGTTGAAAGGGGTAGCATGAATAGGAGATGGCCAGTTACGAAGGGTATTTTAAGGATGTTGCTAAAGGTCTTGGGTAAGGTGTGTGGTTGTTTGGATGAGTATGTGTTGTGGTGTACAGTTAGTGTTTGGATGTTTTGCGGGACATTTCTTGTGTCTGAGTTATTGGGTTTGTTGGTATGGTAGGATGTGTTAATATTACCTAGGGTGGTGCATATTAGATTGTGTTCTTTGAAGACAGATCAGGAGAGACTTGAGCCACCCATAGTTTTGGAGGAGGTGGGGGTAGCTTGGAGATGTCCTGTAGTTTGGGGAAGGAAATTGTGGGGAGCTCAGAGGGATAGAATTCAGGGGTTGGTGTTTTCAGCAGTAATTAGTAAAGCACTGACAGGTGAGCAATTGAACATGGTTATGAGAAGGGTGCTTTGGAGTGTGGGTTTGCAAGGGGATAAGTTTTCTTCACATTCCTTCTGGATGGGTAGGGCATCCGATCTGGCAAAGGAAGGTAGGTCAGTAGAAGTAATCAAATGGGTGGGTCAGTGGACATCCAATGCCTGTAGTTTGTAGAGGCTTTGTTTTATTTTTTTTTTTCTCTCTCTTCCCTTATATCACAGACAGATCATCATCTTGGGCCATTCTTTCATATTCTGGGCTGCTAGGCATGCGGCGGTTAGATGCAATGGCATGACTCTGAGTTTGGATCACTTTGGTTCAGAAATCATTTGTCATGGTGTTAGAGGGTTAAGGTGGAGTCAAATATTGCAGGAATTTAATGGGTTACAGGTTAAGTGGGGGTTGCCTCAGATGTTAGTGATTCATTTAGGTGGCAATGATTTAGGCAGAGTACCGAAGAGGCAGTTGGTTTGTCAAATTTGTGAGGGCATTTTAGCATTGTGGAGGATGTATCCTGGCATGTTTTTTATCTGGTTTGAGATTATTCATCGGTTGGTATGGAGAGGGGCACGGAATTCTACCGCCATGGAGGAGGCTCGCAGATATGTCAATTTTAAGTTGGCGAGATATTTGGGAGAAATCAGGGTACATACGGTTCGGCATGTAGAGTTTGACAGTAAGGATCCAGTGTGGTATAGATCGGATGGAGTTCATCTTAATGATTTTGGTCTGGATTTATTTAATCTTAATTTGGGTTTGATGGTGGAGGATCTTATGAAGAAAGGTATTGCTTGAGGGGGAACAGCCCTTTAAGGGCTGGTGGGTGGAGAAGAAGGTCATGCCTGAACCTCTTCTGTTCCCCCTCTACAGGATGGTGAATGGCTTGGAATGGAAAATTGGTAGTTGTGAGGTATTAAGGTGAGCGGGGATGTTGGCTTTGTTGATTATCCAAGGTGAGCGGGTATGCTGCCTTTATCTTTAGCTGTTTGTATATATGGGTGAGTGGGGACATATGTTATTATTGATTTGATTGATGTTTAATAGAGTTTTGTTGTTATTCCATTAGCTAATTGTATTCAAGGGGTGAGCGGGAATGCTGCCCTTATGTTTTTATGTTTCAATAAAGTTATGTTATTATTCATTTCTATCACAATAAAGGTCAGCAAATGTCTATGTGTGTTTGTGTATTTTATTAGGACCATAACAAGTGAAGTTTGGCACAGACAAATTTGTCACGGGACTGTTTAATGTGGGATGGGGGGTGCTGGGTGGTAGCTGTGCTAGGTTATTTGGGTGGCTAAGAAGGGTTAGGAAAGGGTAAAGTGAGTTGGGATCTGAAGGGAAGTGAGGTAGTGTTGAGGGGTGTGGCTTGGGGGGTTTTGAAAGGAAATCTAGAGTGAATAAGCAAATTTTGGTGTGGTCTTGTTGCCTTCCCTGCCTGACCCAATTGATTTTGGATTGAGGTTTGTTGGGTGGAGAAGAGGGTCAGACCTGACCCTCTTCTGTTCCCCTCTACAGGAAGGTGGATGGCTTGGAATGGAAAATCGGTAGTTATGAGGTATTAAGGTGAGCGGGGATGCTGCCTTTGTTGTTTATCCAAGGTGAGCGGGTACGCTGCCTTTATCTTTAGCTATTTGTATATATGGGTGAGCGGGGATGCTACCCATATGTTATTATTAATTTGAGTGATGTTTAATACAGTTTTGTTGTTATTCCATTAGCTAATTGTATTCAAGGGGTGAGCGGGAACGCTACCCTTTTGCTTTTATGTTTCAATAAAGTTATGTTATTATTCATTTTTATCACAATAAAGGTTGTCAAATGTCTGTGGGTGTTTGTGCATTTTATTAGGACCATGGCAAATACTAATTTCCTTGTACAAATAGTTAATCAGACTACAAGGGGTCAACATGTTCTTGACCTTATCCTCATTAACATCAAATTTACTTGCAGTACCCACTGGTCAAATCCAATCAGGAATCAGTGATTTTCTTTATTGCATTCACAACCGCAACAATGAATATCTCTGAATTCTAGAGCCTGAAAAAGAAACATATTAATTCCAGTTGATGAGTTCACAAAATTCAACTGCAACATTTTCAGCTGCAGTGTATACTTAGATGTCACTCATGACAATGTATTTTATTCATATCTAAAAAATAACATAAATTAAATGTTCCCAAATCAGAATCAGTTATGCATTTATTTTATTTATATTTGCTAACTGTGTTGATAGGCTAGTACAACACCATTTTCAACCATTATCCAAACCAAAACACAAAATACAATATACAGCACAGACACAAGTATAAATACAAATATAGCAATAGATATATATAATATACAAGTGCACATAAAATGTTACAACAGACATATGCAAGTGATCCCAAAAAGTGTAACTTGTAGGTAAAGACAAATAAAAAAGAGCATATTCAATTGAGAAATAAATAAAAAATAGGCTCCATATAGTCATTGTACATATAGTTGCATGCTATATAAAGGCTGGAATCGTAATTATCAAAGTTAATGCAGTCAAGATTTGGACAGCAATAATAACTTAGCAAATAGAATGGTGATGTAACTGCCAAGGAGTTGGAATAACTTATTAGGTTGTTGAATAATTTAAAAGAAGTAGATAGATATCAAGAAGCTTTGCATTTGCAGTCTTTGCAAAAAAACTTAGTTTAGCCTTTTTCAAAGAACAAGAAATTTGTTAAGGCTATAATATCATTGAGTAGACTGTTACAGGATGCAAGGCTAGTTTTGCGAAAAGTCTTTTGCAAAGGGAAAATGAAAGACATAAGGCCAGATTCTGTAAAGCTCAAGTTATGTTGATAGCAGCACAAAACTTGTGGATAACATTGTAATATGTAATGTATGACAAAAAAACTCAGAATAACTCACTGCACAATGGAGTTCCAATGGCACAGTATAGAAATGCGCAAGTAATCTGCAATTATGAGAAATGGTTGTCCAATTACATTGCACATTACCCAACAAATGGAAAGATGATCACAAATCAAGAATCTTATAGTTGTTTAGAAAGATAAGAAAATCTGTATGGTAACGTTACAGACAACTACAGTATGTTACTGACTTCGAGTGATAACCAAAAACACACACAAACACACACACACACACACACACACACACACACACACACACACACACACACACACACACACACACACACACACACACGCACACACAATGTTAAGTATTCCAAAGTAATCTGCATGGCAATCATAACAAAATTTACAGCAGTACATATAGAAATGCCTTAGACAATCATGAATATTTCTATATGCCATCCACTAGCTTACATTATGTGCCTCATAGTTCCAAGGCTATTTATAGTACATATATATTCACATCACACATTACATTAAACTCAGAGACAACTACGGCTATCTGCATAATACATGTAGCACTGGAAAAATATTGGCCTGGATATATGGATCCCAATGGAATTTGCAAATTTCTTAATAAAAACAATTAAAGGTGAAGGGTAATCATGGCCACATTGCCACAGATAACAGTTGCTAACTGGGTACAGGACTTGTGTGGAGAACGCAAGTAATGCACCACACACCTAAGGAAAGTGGGAGATAGAAAAGAAGATGTGTAGTATGGGTGAAGAAGAGGGACAAACAAGAGGGATTTTTGGAATAGGAAAATCTGAGGGAAAGTCAGAGAGGCATGGGCAATATTATTCTTGTGGGAATAGGCCCATCCTTTTTTTAAAAGAATTGAAGGAAAAGTAGGCACAGGGAGACAGGAGGTGAAGGTAAATACAGCAGGAATACCCATAGAACAAACAGCACAATACAAGACAGACAAACATAGAGGGGAAAAAATAGTAAGGACAGGTAAGTTATGCAGACAGCACACTGTTCAACATGGGCAATGGAAAGTTGTCAAACAGGGTCGAGATGCAGACTAGTCATGGTAAAATGGAAAAAAACAAATCTACCCATGCACTATCATGTTAGCAAACTGTGTGACAATCATTTCTGGATATGTATGACCAATGATAAATGTGTGTTGTAGGGTAATAAATAAGGATCACAGTACACATTGGATGAATAAATACATATCCAAATAATCCATCAGTAGTGCAGGTGTTAGCCAAACCACATTACAGATGAGCAAATGCAGGTCAAGCAATTGTACATAATTCCAGAGAACAGAACCAAACCTACAAGCATGCATGTGAAAAGCAAACAACCAAGCACAGTGCCAAAGAGAAGTACTGCAGTAGATCAGCAAAGGCTGCTACATACACAAGTAGGTATACAAAACCAAAACAAACATGTAATGGAATTTGTCTGTGTTAAACACATACACCATATCAAAGGCAACAAACAGGTGTACATGTGAATGTATATGTTTCAATGGCATAAATGTAATGTACATGAAATGAAGGCTACTGCACATACATATACCAATGACATGTAATAATATGTTAAATAATATAACAGGACAGAATAATGACTATAGCAGGTTGTCCCCATGAATGTGAAAAAAAAAACTCTGCTGGATAACACACAAGTAGAATGAGAACAAGGACATACAACAGCTTATGTGCACATGTCCTGCATTGTACAATGGGCATACATGTGGCACATGTTCGCTGTGTCAAATTTATAAATGCAATAGACAGTAGTTTTGACAAAGGCAAACATACCTGCAATAAGTTTTAGGGACATATTAAGGTGGGAAGGAGGTGGACATCCTGGGACCACATCATGGTAAAGCAGGACATGGTAAGTTGACACAATGCAAATGCATGTATAAAGCACAGAGTGCTATAAAAGGCACGCGGACTTATGTTTAAACTAATGGAAAATGTATATTAAATGGCCAGATAGACTGCTGATGTCCACAAAGCTGGACATGTATAAAACATACATACACAGTAAAAATTGCAATCACATACACATATAATGTCATACAGATGTCAAATAACCACGGGGGTATATCAACTACACTGCTGATTACAGAGCAGAGGACACCCCTATGAGCATCATTACAGCACATCAGCAGTACATCTCTGAATGCTTACTTGTCAAAGCTACATTTCTGTGTCAGTCTGTATCTGACTATGTGCATAAACATGTACAATCATAAAGTGCACAACTATTTATGAAGGTGAGCACCAATATCACTACATCATGGGTGTAAAAATGACACATACAACAAATATACTGTAATGTACTGTGAAAGAGTTTGTAATCTGTAACATTGTGTACAAATTAACGTTACCTTGCTGAAGATGCAGTCAGATAAGGAGAACTGCACACAGACAAGATTTATTTATTTATTTATTTATTTATTGTATTTGTTAACCGGGAAAGTCTATTGGGCCTAGGTGAGCCCATTTTCAGTAGAGGCCCAGGGAGAAAAGCTCCACATAACATTAATAGTACATATAAGAAAAAGAAAAATATACAGTATAAATACAGCCTCAATGCATGGAAATAAACATTAAACACAATGTTACAAGTTATTTACAAAGGTGTGTGCATGAATGGGTGTGCCTTCTTTGAAGGTTGGGCATCAGGCTGGCAACTTGGCACTGTAAAAATCCACTGCCAATCATTAGCAGACCGGAGTTCCACTGTGGCGACCCATAACCGGGAAAAGCTGAAAGACTTTTTTATTTACAAACATTACACATCAGCATTGTGTACAGTTTCATCATTGAGGATGGAGTAAGTCAAGTAGGGTAGCAGTTTTAATTACTTGTTGGAGTTTTATAGGCATAAGCAGTTGAATTGAGCAAGTCAGAGAGCGCTCCTAAGTAGTGATATTGTAGAGAGATATAGCAGTGGATCAGGTGTTGGGAGGCACTATTTTGGCACAAGTACATTGCCAGAGAGAAGAGAGGTGTGACAAAAGAGACTTCTTAAAGAGAGCAGGATTACTGATTGTTCTGACAGAAGGTAGGAGGGTATTCCATAGTTATGAGACAGCAAAAGAGTACAGCATTTGACCAGCTGCAACGTTAGGTTTTTCAACTTTAATAATCATTGTGTTTTTAGATCTGAGTGGCCTATTAGGGTGGTATGAAGTCAATAAGCAGGAGAGGGAGGGGCAAGTTGAAAATTTGTATATCAGTTTATATGCAGTGGTTAATTGTGAATAAGTGAGGTAGTGTGGAAGTTTGAGCCAGTTTAGCTGTTGTAGAGATAAACAGTGGTATACGGAGATTTATTAATTTGTTACACATTTGGCAATCTTGTTGTAACGAGTCCAGTTTGGTTTTCAGGGAGGACTGGATATTGGTGAGGATATACCTGTATATGATGCCAGGACACTTCTATGGGCTAGGCTTGTAAAGGCTCCAGGGCCATTAGCCTAGTACACACCTATGAACCTATGAACATGGCATCAGTATTGCCAAACCATGACACACCACATCATGAGAATGGACATCATTGCAACTGTCATCGTCAACCATGTGGAATTAAATGTCTGTATGTTGCACAAACCTGATATGGCAAAACAGACATCCAAGGCATAATGACACTGTTAGTTTTAGACTATGGACAACATATATTGTCTGTCAGTCATTCTAGTAAGACACATATTTACAGGATGCCTGTTGCAGCGCTATCAACAGGTTAACTGCCGTAATGTATGAACAGTTGAAAGTGTGTGGACAGTGTAATTTGCTAATGTGTCATGAACACATTGAAACCATAATAGATGTCACACAATAATAACACAAGCATGACAGATGCATGGTATGCGTGCACAACAGTGCATACACAGTCCAAGCAATTAAATATCAATCACTATGTTGGCAGCCGAACACAAGTGGAGCATACAGACAGACAATACCTACTGACTGGTGGGACCAGGCTGATGTGGATCAGACTCCTGAATGATCTCATGAGCTATCATCTTGAACAAATCCCACATACCCCATGCCATCTCATCACAGAAGATCCCCATCATGTCCCTTACTTGTGTTCAGAACACAATGGTTGTGATCATCCTGATCTCCTCCTGAAAACTGCCACTATCATGGCTGTGGCAATGTCTCCCCCAGATTCCAGGAAGGATATCTTGGGCAGGGGTGTGTCCAGACTCATCATCACCACCATCATCATCATCGTCATCACCATCTTCTGATGATGATTCGGGCAGCGGTCTTGTACATGCAAGTCGTTGTCTTTGGGTTGGCGAACATACTTGGGTACCAGTCTCTGTAAAGCTTAATTGTGAAACACAATAAAAAAGAAAACAAAATGTCTATCACACAGAACACTCTCATGAAAATCACAGAACAATACAGTATCATTATGATGAAAATTTACACGGCGACTGAGACACATCCATTATGGACAAAGTTATTCATGGCACTATATGCCATACTCCTAAAAAGGACAACACTATTCTGTCTTGAACAATTCCATATGTTTAGACACACATACATACACATAATTAGCTTTGTAAAAATGTATGAATTGTCAACAAACATATTTTACTGTATGCATTCAATGATGTATAACATGTACAACATGTCATTGTGTAAACGAGGAGAAAGTTAGTAGACACTATTGTGGACAATAGGCACACCATATGACAACTGTTTGAGACAGGCAGCATGATATTTTGCTGAATACAGGTCATTATAAAGAATACAACACTAAAAACAATATGATAAGTTAAATCAAAGCAACTATAGATATATCAGAATGTAATATATCCGTTAATAATAGTATTGCATGTGTACAGCTGTATGTATTCTCTTCAGAATCAATTGGAATCAGAAGGCTTACAAAGCAAATATTTTGGAACATGATTGTTGATTATGACCTACTGCTATCAAATGAGTACCCGCTCAAGTGGCAGTCAACCTAGGCTATAGCTATGTTTTTACAAATACACTCATAGTGTGGGAGGGAGGTGCACTACCAGTGTTTAACTGAAGGCCATGCCACACACATTCTATAAACAGCAGTGCTAACATGGTCAGCATAGGCACCCATTTACTCTGTGAAGAGGCAGGCTCTGCACAACAGATCAAGCATCAGAAAACACAGCCAGACATACAAATGCACCAAGCTCTGCATCATAAACAATACCCACAATACTTACACTTATGTAGAAAATATCCACTTTAAAACCTGTGTGCCAGATGCATACAACAAACTGTCATTTAGGTTGTGGATCTTTTCTTAAAACATGTGTGCTGCAAAATGGATCCAAACTACAAAATAAATCAATTATTTAAGTTTTATACACTGCTGTAATGACAGCTACCATTTGCTGATTTCACTTACCTTACTGATACATGATGGGTATTCCATTCCTGCATTCCACACAATAAACATGTTATTTTGAAAAATATAGGCCTGAAAACAGTGGAATATGCATCTCAGTTTATGATATACATAACATATTCAACATGCCTCTCTCCCTCTGCTGCTCTCATACTTCTCAGCCTGGAAACATGAAAAATATCGACAAGGCCCATGAAGAATAGGTACAAATCTGTATGCTGATTAACATAAAATTTGCATACATAATTGCATAACTGTGCCCACTCCAATGGAATTGTGGGATGCAAACTTTCAAACGCAAGCTGAAGAACAGTCAACCAAAATATGACACCAGAGTCCCCCTGCAGCCTGCAGCCATTCCAATGTCCCATTACCTGGCTATTTAGCCCCATTTACCATAAACACTAATGTGTGCATACTGCTTTAGTTCTACAATAATTATTTGGATTTATTTTTACATTTTATAGCACAATGCACAAACACTAATAGACATCTGGTAACCAAAACAAGCAATACTGTCTCACAATGAAAATAGACTTCGCATTAAAACTTCTCTGCCCTTGCAACTCACATTCATTGAAACAGCATTGAAACCCACACCACATCCAAAGAAAATGCATCTGGCCAGTGGTGGATAAAGATTACCTTTGGGCTGTTTTCAAATCATAGGCCTCTTGTACACAAAACAAGAAATATACATGTGTTCTTTGATACACCTTCCTGACTTTATTAAATTATATTCCTTGTATAATATAGCATACTTGTTAGACTTGGAGTGCATTTTAAATTTATTGTTTGAACATTTTTCCAGTAGGCAATGAAACAAAATGCATGAACCAATAATAACAAAACTGCTCAATTCAGAACATTTCCACCATAAAAGTCTACTTACACACGCACACACACAATATATATATATATATACACACACACACACACACACACACACACACACACACACACACACACACACACACACACACACACACACACACACACACATATATATATATATATATATATATATATATATATACATATACATACATACATATGGGTCTACCTGATAACACCGACATGCCAAAACACCGACAACGAAATACCCGACAGGAAAAAAACAAAAGTTCAAAAACACGAAACTTCACATGCCCGACAAACCACAATCCTGACAATCAACTAAACAAATATCTTTCCCAAAAAACACACACGCAACACAAGCACACCAAAAATCTTACAAACCTACACTAAACCTTACATACACAACTATGCACTAACTTTAACCCAAACCCTAACCCTCAAGTCTGTCACTATCGCACACTAACCTTACCTGCACCCTAACCCTAACTCATTTTACCCGCCCCTAAACCTAAAGTCCGTCACTATCGCACACTTCCCTGACCTGCACCCTATCCTAACGTCCATCACTATCACACACTTACCTTAACCACACCCTGACCCTAACATCCATCCCCATCCTTAACATGTCGGTGTTCTCAGCATCAGGATTCTCAACTTTTGGTCTTCTCTGTTGTTGATCTTCCAGTGTCGGTGTTCTCATTGTCGGTTTTGGGTAGACCCATATATATATATATATATATATATATATATATATATATATATATATATATAAATAAAAATGACAGTAGTGTAAGCCATAGGTATCTTACACAGCTTCTCGCACTTATTTTCAGTTTCAGTTTTTTTTTTTTTGGGAGGGGTCAAAAGGCCAAAAACCAGGGAAACATTTTAAACACTGCTTGTATAATTTTGGAAAGCTGCTAAAATAAAAGGGTATGCTACCACCATGCATTTCACTGTCAAGTCTTAAGCCTATGACCCTGTGCACTACAGCCAGAGCAACAAACCACTATGCCAAATCAGCAGTTTCCTGAAAGATCGGAAGACTGAAACATAAATGGCTATCATTTCAGGGTCTATATTAGAAGACCGAAGATGCATTCTTTCAAATGCGTCTTGGTCAAACTTAAAAAGCAGAAAACGGAAAACATCGAAGCGGCTGTTAAGCAAATTCTTTCCCTGGGAAAGAATTTGCTTGGCCGCTTCGGTACTTTGCCATTTTCAGCACTGTAGTGCGGTCTAAGAGTTGGTATAATTAAGTAGTGGGGTTTGTGGGGTGCATCCCCCCCACATCGGGGGTGTGGGGTGAAGCCCCCCCACTTAATGTAATATTTCAATTCATTTTTATTTATTTTTTTTGTTGGAACAGCGATTTTTTTTCCCTCGGAAAAAAAAAATTGCTGTTCTGGCACTTCGACATGGTAAGCTTTTGCTTATATAGGGTGGATCAATCACTGTTTGCTTTTTTAAGCATTTGGTGATTTAATATAGAACCATCATTTTATGAATTCAGTTCTCACTTCTCACTATAGCTCTCAACCTCTTAGCACAAAAAACCTGGACAAAGCCAATAACAGGGAAATCCGGAATTCAGTTCTCACTTCTCACCATAGCTCTCAACGTCTTAGCACAAAAAACCTGGACAAAGCCAATAATGGGGGAATACAGGCCCAAAATAGGGACAAATTTCAAATACTGATCCTATAAACTTAGAGAATTGGTAGAATAAAAGGTTTTGTGTTACCATTTATTTTCTGAAGAATATGAAGTCTGAAATTCAAATGCCTATCATTAGTGAATTCAATCCTTCACTGATTTGCCACAAAAGTCCTGAAAAACCACAGATTTTATGAGGAACAAAAATATGACGCATAAATTCACAGGTGGTGGTGGCTAAGGGCTTTAGGCTCTTTTTACCTGTATCCAAGGTAGAGGGTTTGAGCCTAAGTACCTCTAGCCACCAGGTGTATTCTCACACACACACACACACACACACACACACACACACACACACACACACACACACATACTGATCTTATAAACTTAGAAAATTGCTAGAATAAAAGGTTTTGTGTTACCATTTATTTTCTGAAGAATATGAAGTCTGAAATTCAAGTGCCGCTCATTAGTGAATTCAATCCTTCTATGATTTGTCACAAAAGTCCTGACAAAACACAGATTTTATGAGGAACAGAACATAAATATAAGGCATAAATTCATTAGTGGTGATGACTAGGGAATTTAGGCTATTTTTGTTTGAGCCTGAGTACTACCTGTACCTACCAGTTGCATTCATTTTCACACAAAAACACACACACACACACACACACACACACACACACACACACACACACACACACACACACACACACACACACACACATGCCAGCATTCAGTTCCTGACTCACAGAATAAATACCTTCAAAATGGGTCCAGCAAGTAGCTTTACAGTATGCCTTCAATTCCTGGCAAGTAAACATCCTTAAATTACCTTGCAAGTAGTTCACATTCAATTCCTGGTTCCAAAACAAGTCCAGCAAGTAGCTCTGCAGTACATCTTCAATTCCTGGCAAGTAACCATCCTTAAATTACCTTTGCAAGTAGCTCTGCAGTACACCAGCATTCATTTGGTTCCCACTCACAGAAGGGAAAATCATCCTTAAATTACCTTTGCAAGTAGCTCTGCAGTACGTCAGCATTCATTTGGTTCCCGCTTGCACTCGTAGAAGGGCAGTTCTCAAATTCAAAGTCCTTCCCCGATAGAACCCCGCTCAAAAAGCAAAGAAAAAAAATTTAAAAAAAAATCTGGGAAAACTGGAAATGAAGGGGTGCCACTCAGGAATAGTGGCACCCCAAAACTCTGTAAAAATGGAGTAATTTGGATGGTTGGGAGGTATGGCTGCTCTTTATGCCTGTGCATCTGCTCAATGCACATTGCTATGCTCAGGATCAACATTTCACAACATACTTTCTAGACTATTATTCTGAAGAACAATAGATAAGCCCAATACTCAGCTGACATTGTAACATTTGGGTGTTAATATATTTGAGGGCAATAGAATCAAACTTGTAGACACAACTTCCATCCATACTCTAACATTGAGACCTATCTGCCTACCTAACAGTAAAATCATGTTTTCCAGGCCCACTCTAATGCAGTCTTGATCAACCTCATGGACATCTGACACCATGGTCTGCTCTTGCCATGACCACATACAGACACATCCTGCCCTGGTTGCCCCGCTGAGGAGATGGAAAGTGGTACAACACCATGTTCAGATGAAGGAGCTTGGCTGTGATTTTATGGCCTCGAGACTGGTTGGACCATGTACAAGGATTCCTAATGGCCAATGTTGGATCTGTGGACATGTGGCCTGCCTCGCACAGGTTGCAATCTGCTGTGCATAGTCATGGAACACAAAATCCTGTTTCTAGTACAACATGACTGCAGTACCATACAGGCCAGGTTTTCCACTGACCATGTCACATCTAGCAGACTCTCATTCTGAGCAGCCAAGCAGCCATAATCTCACCATGTCTGCACTCTTGTCCATCATGCATGACATGTAACTGGTGGGCCACATGATGTGCGGCATGGGCAAGTGCATTGGCATCTGAGCAATGCCATAGCCGTACCTTATCATTTGTCTGCAGCAGGAGGTGGATACCCTCTGACACTTGGCCATGTCCAACATCTGCTTACCTATGTCTATAGTGATACCCTGTGGCTGATTGTTGCATGGATCCATCAACAGCAGTGCTCCCAACTGAGGTGTGTTGATCAATGGGCTCATCCTGCTCGATATCCACTGTATTATCATCCTCTGAATGTGCTGACAATTGGACCTGCACATCTGAAAAATACATCCAGTGTAACATCTCTGTCAACTTCATGGATGGAACCTCCAAACAGCTCAATGTCCTTTGTGCCAGGGCCATACTACCATCATGATCATTGGATGGGCTGCTGGATGATAAAGACAGTTGATGTGCTACAAGATACAAAGACACAGACAGACCAAGACAATGTGCCTACAGCACATGATGAATATAAAATGTAATTGGCATATACATTTCACTGCAATGTTAGAAATACTACTGACTTTACTGGCAGTCTACTGTATGCATATTTCACAGAATATACATACCATAATTATATAATCTATTAACATGGCTAACGTCTGTGATGAATAAAACAACAACACATCTGGCAAATACACAAGATGTTGTTGATCCACTGTGCTGAACTTCAACTAGTGTAGGAAAAAAAGACATTACAGATCACATCATTCACAAGATTTACCAGGTGAACACACTTCAAAACTTGAAAAATACTGAATGTGTGACATAACCATACCACTAGCATGTGCACTTGAGGACTCCTGCTGTGTAGAGGTTATGGTTTGTACTGTACTGCATTGGGAAAGTAAAGAGAAAGCCAGCACAGTCATGTAATTACCAAAACCAATACTGACAACATTATGTAAACAACACCATAATATGATCTGCAAATGCAACTGTATACCAGAAGGGCCTATATTGACAAATATTGACAAAGATGTCAGCTATCATGTGTGCTAAATGTTGAAAGGTCTGACAATACCACTGTAACATTTGTTTTGCATTTGATAATGCATGGCTTGCCCCTCCACTGGATGTACCTGTAGTGTACAATGTTTTGGAAACAACAATGTAACAGCAAACATCAGTACCATTAAATGGGATGTGGACACTAACAAGACAGTGTGCATAGCAACAGTATATACAGTCACCTACTGTTTCCTGGTGTAGGCCTGAAGTAGATGGACCTGTGAATATTAATGCAATAAACATTACAAGTGTAGTTTGCACTGCTCTGTCTGTAACACAGATCTGCCAATACATATAATTATATTTACAGTCATCAACCAAGTTTTTGTAGAAATGGATTCAGGGCTGAGCTCTGCTGCTATCAAACAAATACAGGAATACATGAATGTGCATGCTGAACCAATATGCAGTGAGTGTCAAAACACTCATCCCTGCACTGAACATAGATAAATATATATCTGTCCTGGAATTCAGCTTCAATACCACCACCAGGGATTTGTCAATCCCCTCTTGCTCTATGCAGTGAGGCCAAAACCTTGTGATCTCATCAGGAGGGTCATTGGTAGTCCACCAACAGTGGCTACCCTTGACCTATCAAAAAGGGTCACTCTGTTGGCAGTATGAAGAATCATGTCCAAGCAACAATGTCTACACGCATCGGATGTGGCCTCCAACTGCACTGTTCATGTAGGTGAGGGTCATACAGAATTAATTTCTCCACACATTATACCCTGAATGGACTAAGAGTCTTCTTCCATGTTGATGGAAAGCATCAATAATGATGTCATTTTTGTGGGGTAAAAAAATGTCACCCCTAGTGTCACTCTTCTTATGTGCATTAAGAAGATGTTGAGGATTGGGTGTCCGTTTAAGTAGTTTATTGTATACAAATACACCAGGATGGATGGCAGGAACATAACTGACTGAATACATACTTGCATGCTCAGACTCTGATTGCTCACTCAAAATGCCACTCTTGCTTGCACGTGTTCAGTACTTATATGTATATGCTGACTCACTGGAAAGCTTCTTAAAGGTATATGACACACACTGATCTACATCCTCCCTCTTTACTGAGCTGTCTGATATAAACAATGATATTTCAATGGGCATGCAATTATACAGACACTAATAAAGAAAAACAACAGTTATGTCCAGGTTGTCATGTATCTGGAAGTAGCTTTCGAGATCCAACCTGATCTTGTGACATAATGGTTAGGACTGGGTTTAGCAACAGGGACTGTCACTGTGGAATGTTCTGCTTGAGGAGTCTCAGGGATTTTCTTAGGAACAGGGATTGCTGATGGAATGCCACCTGGAATAGGAACATTGGACAAGTCACTCTGAGGACTAGAGTCTTTGTCGCAGGCAAGATGCTGTAACACAGGTTCAGACACTGGTAACAAATGCTTCTGATTTCATCTGAATTCCATTCCTTGTGAGTCCATAATGTACGATCTTGGCTCTAGACACAAACTTTTCACAAATTCGATACGATCAAAACCTTTCAACGTCTGCATCCTCATTGTCTCCCTTTTTTGTAAAGGATGGAGAGATTTGCTGGTTTTATCATAGTAAGACGTCTGGGACAAATGCTTTTTCAACATTTGGGCTTTTACTGCTTTGTTGTTTTTAGCACTTGGAACCAATAAATCACTGCTAATTGGTAGTGTGGTTCTGATTTGTCTTGACACAAGTCTCTGGGCAGGTGAACCAAGATGTTTGTCATGAGGAATGTTTCTGAGATATAACAAGTTGAGAAAAAAATCAGTACTGTCACATCTGGATATCTCTAACAGCTGTTTTACACTTTGAACTGCACGTTCAGCCAAGCCATTTGACTGAGGGTATTCAGGACTACTCATAACATGAACAAAGTCCCACTCTTCTGCAAATCTCTTGAACTGCTGACTGGTAAACTATGCAGCATTGTCAGAAATAACTGTGTGGACTACCATGGACAGAGAAATGTCACTTCAACTTAGTAATGACAGTACTATAAGTTAAGTTGAGAAGTAGGTCAATCTCAAACCAATTTGAATAAGACTCTACTAACACCAAATGATGTTGACCATTCCACTCAAAGATATCTATGACTACTGTTGACCAAGGACATTCAGGAGTCTAGCTTAAATGACATGGTTCTTTTTGTTGATGTGGCTTTGTGCTATTACATACTGAACAAGATGAAAGTACTTTCTCAATATCTCTTGACATAGAATGTCAATATACTAGACCTCTCACCCTTCATTTGGTAGAATCAGTTCCTGGGTGGCCACAATGAAATAACTTAATGTACTCTTGTTGCAAGGATGTTGGAACAATCACCTTAGGACCTTTCATGATGATGCCATTGTCTGACAAAATCTGATCTCTGTATGGACAATATGGATTCACTTCTATTGGTAAACAAGATTGCTTTGAAGGCCATCCTTGACTGATAAAGAGGTTTAGCTTCTGGAGAATTGGATCTAAAGCTGTGTGAGTTTTGAGCTCATCAAGATGTGTGGAGGAACAATTTCTCATTTCCATGACCTCAAAAATCAAGTTGCTCATCTTTATGCTATTCCTTGTTTTTTCTGGGTGATCTGTATAAGGTATCAGCAAGATGACGTTTGCCTTTTGTGTAAACAAAATTGAAATTGTACTTTTGCAGTTTAAGCATCATACATTGCAGTCTGGCAGAAGCTGTGTACATTGGCTTTCGCAAAATAGTAACTAAAGGTTGGTGATCAGTTTCGATCTGGATAGGTTGACCATAGATATGTTTATGGAACTTTGAACATCTAAACACAATTGCCAAAAGCTCTTTCTCAATCTGGGCAAACTACATCTCAGTCTGGGTAAGAGTTCTCAAAGCATAAGCTACTGGTCTACCCTCTTGAAGAATAACTGCACCTAGACCAAACTTAGAAGCATCACAGGAAAGTGTAACTGGTTGCTGAACATCATAGTAGCTGAGAGTTGATGGGTTGGCAAGTTTCTGTTTCAGGACATCAAATACTCTTTGGTGCTATTCTGACCATGACCAAATTTTCACATGTCAGCTCTCATAATGGTGATGAAAGTTGATTAAATCTGGCATAAACTTGCCTAGATAGTTGACCATGCCAAAAAATATGTTGTAGGGCTGGGACATTATCTGGAGCTGGCATCTCGAGAATTGCTGTTTGCTTTGAAGGATCTGGTCATAAGCCTGAAATGGTAAATGAGTGACCAACATAAGTAACTTCTCCTAGCCTGAACTTGTACTTCTGAGGATTCAGCTTAAGATTTACTTTATGTGCTGTTTCCAGAACTTTCCTGAGGTTTCTGTCATATTTGACTTCACCATTGCCTCCTACTAAAATATCATCTACTGTAATATCACATGTTTAGCCTGAACAAAATTGCTCCATTGCACACTAAAGACTTCACTGGCAGAATTTATTCCAAATGACATTCTCAGAAATCTGTATCTTCCAAATGACGTAGCGAATGTGAATAACAATGAACATTTTCGGTCAGGAAAATTTGCCAGAATGAACTCTTTGTATCTAAGACAGAAAAAACAATAGTGTTTGGCATGAGGGCAGCAACCTCTTCAACTGTGCTTACTGGATGATGTTGCCGTTTTAATGCTTGGTTCAGATCTATTGAATCAATACATATTCTGATATCATCTGAGCTTTTCTTATGAGCTACTACCATGGATGATACCCATTCAGTAGGTTCTTCTACTGGACAAATTACTCTTAGGTGCACCATTCTGTCTAACTTGGCTTTGACTCTGTTCTGCATAGCTGCTGGAAATTTTTATGCTGGTCTGATAACTGGCTGACCTCTGAGTCTAACTTCATGGAATGCACAACTGGTAGATTGCCTAGTTTGTCTGCAAAAATGTCAGCAAACTCAGAAAAAATAGTTTGGGCAAAATTTGAGCTGTTGTCATGCAGGTTTATATGGTGAACTTCTTTATTAAGCAAAAGCAGCCCCATTTTCAAACTGTCTCTGAGCCCTAATAATGACTGCATGTGTCTCGTGACTATGAAAAGTTGCAAGTCATAGCTGTTCCCAGCAGAGTAACATGAAAGCACTACTGAGCTTTCAGTTTGAATCTCTTCGCCATCATAAGCAACAAGCTTCACACACTTTGTCAAATCAAGTTGTTTTCCTCTAGCAAATGTTTCTGCTGACATAACATTCCACTTTGAGCCAGTATCTACTTTCAGTTCTGTGGGGCTACCATTAATCCAAACAGTACAGACGATCTCATTCTTTGCCCACAAATCTACTGTATTGATTGTTTTACCAATCATAGACTCATCATCAGCATAAAAAGTAGGGTTGCAGCTTTCTAATTGATCAACTTGCCTTTTGGAATGCCCTCTTTAAATAAAAGGAAGTGCCTTATTTGATTTACAAATCTTTTGAAATTATTCTACTTATTGCAAGAATGACACTGCTGACAAAAAGCTAAGCACTTTACTCTTTTGGGTTCATGATTATCACCACAATTATGACAGTTGACTATGAGGTTTGCTTTGGGTTTTGCTGAGTCCCCCTGTGCATCACTGACCATGTTCTGGAATTTGCTGGAAAGGCTCAGGGTTTCTTAGGGACTGTTACAGGACCTGCAGTAGCTGTCATGTGCTTGGGCCTGTTTTTTTAACCATGTGCTGAATACTGTCTACATGAGCTTTGTCACTGTGCCTTCCACAGCTATTCTCATTTCTAAGCATACTTGTGTGCTTTTCTGTAAGCTCGTATATCTGACAAATCTCAATGGCCTTATTTAATGTTAAATCTCTGTCTTGAAGCAAAATCTTTCTCACTGTGTCATTATTAATACCACATCAACTCATCTCTCAAATCACCAAGTCTGCATGTTTTAGCCTTATTTCTCAAGTCAGTTTTATATGCTGCGAAAGTTTCACTAGGCTTTTGATCCCTTGTATAAAATAAGTGCCTTTCCATTGTAATATTCATTGGGGGTTACACATTTCTCTAAATTTACACTTTAAGCACTCTGGTCTTCCCTTGTTTCAGCCAGTACCACTATATGGTGGTCTCCCTCTTGCCTGCAAAGTTAGTAGGTGCATACACAAATGAACACTCTCTTTCAATGGTCTCTAAACCAGCTAAATTAAGCAAAATGAATGCTTTTGTATGTGTGTTTTTGTCAGAAAAAGCACCCTGTATGAAAATATCATATTCCTACTCAAAAAGTCTCCAATTTTCTGCAACATTGTTATCAAACAGAAGCGGTGCAGGTCTGCGAAATCCTTCTGTCATGTCTACAGATTATAGTGAAACACAATGCAAAATTGCCCTTGTAATTATGTACAGATATTCACACACTAGGTACTTGAAATAATAATCAAATACACAATGAACTCTTCAAAATACTGTACTCTGTGAAATAAGCTTTGAAATAACTGTAGTTTGCAAAATATACTTTGAAATAACTTTACTTTGCATAATAACTGCACTATAATACTGCACACACTTTGCACACCGGATATTTTGAATAGCTTTACTTAATATGAAAAAGTAGCACACAATGAAAAAATATAGTCATTTTCCCTTTTCTGTGCATTTTATGTGACTCATAGGGTCACAGGTTCATTTTATGTGATTCAGATATTGTTTCAAACATTCTTGTAATTACTTTGAATATTTTTATCACTATGTCAGAGTTTTGGACATTTTGGATAATAAGACATTTGTTTTTGAGCATTCTGAGTGCTTCATTTTATATTTATAGCAAAATAAAATATTTAAGCAAGATTTAGTACCTGGAATGCATTTTGACCTGTTTTGTGAGTCATATGAGCAGTAGGGATGATCCACTCCTGTATATTTCTCCAACCTTAACCGTTTGCCTCATGGCTGTAACTCTGGATCCCATTCTGATACCATGTCACTCTTGGGTGTTTGTTTAAGTAGTTTATTATAAACAAATGCATCAGGATGGATGACAGGAACATTGAACTTAAACAAACTGTCTAACTAATTGACTGACTACATAATTGCATGCTCACAGTCTGGCCGCTCATTGAAAATGGCACTCTTGCTTGCATATGCTCAGTACTTATGCTGACTCACTGGAAAGCTTCTTAAAGGTATATCACACACACTGATCTACACCTAGGACACTTGGCCACCTGAAAAATATTGATATACACATGATAATAATCATGGCTGAGCACATTTATGCATTTGAATCTGTGAACATCATATGTCAAAATAAACAGTATGCATTTCTGTGCAATGCAAAGAACTGTGTAACACTGCCTGTGATAAATACTAACATAAGATGTAAAAAGTATTAATAATGCCTTCATGCATAATGTTGGTAAAATGAACATAACATATCTTTCCTGTCTGTGAGTAGGATTTGAACTCCTGATTTTATATATATATATATATATATATATATATATATATATATATATATATATGGATCTACTTCAGTAGATTGAACTTTTACAAGTTTGAACCACATATGGATGGCCGAGACCATATGTTCGAACTCGTAAAAGTTCGAACACTGAAATAAAAACACATAAAACAAAAAAACATAAAACTAAACATCTATAGCAGAGGGGCTACACCCCTTACATCCCCCACATGGGGGGCTTTGCCCACCACATCCCCCTTACTTAAATATGCCAACTCCGAGCTCACAGTACATTGCAGAAATGGGAAATCTTCCCTTTCTGCTCTGTATGGAGATCTTCATTCAGTCCGATCAAACTTTTACAAGTTTGAACATATGGTCTCGGCCATATGTGGTTCAGACTTGTAAATATTCGATCGACTGAATGGGACCATATATATATATATATATATATATATATATATATTTATATTTCATGGAGGTCCAAAGCCAACAGCATTATGCCACATAAGTCTGTTTGAATGTCATATACAAATACTACAACAAATAACAATCTGAAGTACTTACGGAATGTGTGGGTAAACGTCAGAATCTGTAGCCAGGCCAGAGATTGTGCAGATATGTAATATATTGAGACAGTAGTGATAATACCTTTGTAAAGAATCATCATTAAAGATATAGCCATAACAGCAACAGCAGATGTTTATAACAGTTTTGTTAGGAGACATGAAATAAGAAATATCCGTAATATCAACATTACATGCTAAGTATGGATAGTATCCAAATCCATAGCTTTCTATAGTTACAGCACAGAATTCAAGGAATTACCAGAAAGAATTGCAAATGATTCATACATGGTTAACATTTGCAATGGAAGCCTGTCTATGCAACTGTATATGGGACTGAAGTAAACTATTTAGAAAGACAACACCTGTATGCACAGAGTTCAAGACAACATCCCTCCAGTTACTTATGACAACCTTTGTTGAAATACCATTTTGAGTAAATATGAATTTAAACATGTACCTTTTGAAATGAGTAACTTTAACAGATGTACTAATCACCACAACAGAAATTCTGTCAATTGCCAAAGTACCTCCCTCTCCGAATCACAGAATCCAAGAGCACATTGTGAACACCCAACTTTAAGTACCATTTGTGCTATACATAATGAATGAGATTAATTAAAATTCATGTTTTTGGAATTCCATTCACACACATCCTCGCAAATTGATGTTATGTGCCAAAACACCCAGGTGTACAGCATAAACACCCAATAGGTATCGATAAATGGTACCATGTGTGACACATGCCCAGTATCTTTCAAAGATCTTATAACATCACATCAGTACCACTTTCAAATATTGATTTTGATACATTTATTGATCTTTTGATTTTGACTGATTGCTAACTGTGAACTGAGTGGTACCTCAATGAGCATTTTTGTGTTTTTGTATTTTTCAGATTTCTTCTACTTGAGCATCATGATGGCTACTTCAAGGAGGCTGAGCTGTCTATGTGCACCCAACTGGACTGATGAGGAGACAAGTTGACTGTGTATGCCAGATTAAAGCAGAGGATGAGAGCCAGACCCAGGAACGTCACTATGATCTATGTATGGAACCAGATCACAAGATAGCATTTATGGAGAAAGGGGATCTACTGCACTTCAGTGCAGGTTCATCACCACTATAATGACCTGCATCAGAGAAACACAGAGGATGGTTGCCAAGGTGCAGAGGCAGCTCATAGATCCCTACAGTAAGTACCAATATTCTATGTATACTTGAGCATTGCTGCAGATTGCACATATATACCTCTATACCATATATAGCATATAGATGTTTTTATAACCATTTATTAGCTGTTGTGATAATTAGCTCATAGGGACAATTAAGTGGACTTGGTAAATACTGTCCTCTTAACTATAGGTTTGATACCCATGTTGTTGTTTTATGTAATAACTAGTATAATATCCATATGTATGTCCTTTGTAGATGTACATATGTTTTATTACATCTAAGCACATAATTTCACATAGCCTCTGTTCTCGTGCATCACAGATCCCTTTAGCACCTGGACTGTGGATGACTGCACATTTCATAGTTTTCCATTACAGTCCCACTGTATCACCTATTGGACTGTTACAGGTTGGAATATAAACACATATAGAACATCATTCCATCATTCCTCCTAAATAATTACGCAAACACGTTTATTTCATTTAAAAAGTAATGCCTGTTCTCATTTCTCACACATGTTTTAATTATGTGTTGATAGCTGTTTTTTACTATGAAAGATCCAAAAAGTGCATGCATTTTCTTTATACATCCGTTTACCGCAGGATTTCTAAGAATCACTTGCAGTACTTGTTTTCTACAAAAAATACCTTACTGAATGTTAGCTCAGCCTGCAAAGCAGCTGACCAGAGTATCTAAATATTGGCATGTTATGGGTGCCAATCCACATAGAGGAAACATATTTCTGTACCTGTTAACTTCATTTATAGCATTTTTTGGAAGAACCACATTACAATACTTTATATTAATGTTTATGTTGTATGTGGTAACAACTCACTGATAATAGTTTTTGAATTTCTGTGAATACGGCCATAATCTGTAATGCTCTCATAACATCAGCTGTTGAACAACAGTGTTTGGAAAGCAGTACCTGTTTATTTGGGAGCAGCATGTGCTGACTTTTAGCTTGTAAGGAAACAGGCCAGCATGTCCATATTCTGGTGTGCTGTGTGTTCAATTCTAGAAAGGAGGCACATGTATCAGAAATTGTTATCTTGCTTTAATACATACCAATAGCATTTATTTATAGAAGCATATTACATTCATTGATATTAATGTATATTTTGAGCATAGTTGCAAATAGCTCTGTTATTTGTCAAATTCCTACTATTATATCTGTAATGCCTAACATTCTGTTAACATCAAGTATTTAACTGTGGCGTAGTACATCTTGTAAAATCCTGTTATATGTCTGAGGAGTTTTTTGGTTAATAGTGTATGCTCTGTAAAAATGCCATCAAGGTCTGTTTTCTCATGAAATATTGAAGTCATTAGTAGAATAACATCATCCTCAAATTTTGAGGGACTGGGATGGGCAGACTAACAGCTGAAATGAAAAACAGGGAATATATATGTATTTCTCTACTGATGTACAACTTAACAAGCAATAATGGTCCTCACTCATACCTTTCTGTGTCCATAATGTACAGTACAGAAGGTGTATGCTATATAACACTTTCGCACTGACAGAGGAACGTATGCTCAGCGTTACTGTTAATGTATATAAACACAGTGATAACCTGAATGTACTTTTCCAACTGTTTAGCTACATGAGAAGCACATGTTCATATATTGCCATCCAAAGCCAAGAGCGTTATTAATAAACCATCCCCGTCAAGATGATGTCATAACATAAAATCTTTTCACTGCCTGCAAAAAATGTTTTTTTTCAGTTAAGCAGTGTAATGTAGGCAGGTATTTCTTAGGGTTGGAGTTTGGATGTAAATTGGATCTCATGTCCTCCAATCTGTGTTCAAAGATGTTAACACCTGATTGTAAAAATGTCAACTGTGTATTATGTTTATGTAATGCCCTTCAGAAAGAAATGTCTATAAACTGTGTTGCAAAATGTATATCAGTGTTATTTGATGAATACATTTTTCAGAAATTCTATTTTTTGTTTCAGGTGACAAGGAGTGCAGTCAGAACAGAGCTGTGTACGTTGAACAGATGCACAGACTTGAGGATTAGCGGAGGGAGAGAGGTATGTTGATTTTTTTTATGTATTTGATGAACTGAAATAGATCTTCTCCTGTTTTTAGGCTTGTATTTTTCACAATAACATGTTTATTGATTAGAATGCAGGAATGCCCATCATGCATCTGCAAGGTATGTGAAAATATCACACAGTAGCTGCGCTTATAAACTGTAGATAAAGTCTAAAAATGTTGATTTTATGGTTCTTTGAGCAATTTGATCAGCACACATTTTTTTAAATGTACTCCACAGCATAAGTGATAGTTGCTTTTGTGTATCTGTCACACATACAAGAATAAGTGGCTAGTATTTGTGCTGTATGGTTTGGTGCACTCCTATGTCTGGAGGTGGTTTCTTCTAACTGATTTGATGTGTACAGTTTTCTTTTTCACCAAGTGAATGGGTCTCTGCTGTGTTAGTGTTGGCAAACTGTGTGGCATGGTCTTCAGTTCAACATTAGTATTGCTTCTGTCTCTGACTTCTTGGGGTGTTTTTGTAGAAACACAGTTATAGCCTGGGTTGATTGACAGTTGAGCAAATACCAATTTTATTGCAGCCTATCATATTCAGTACACCATGTAGTTTAGGATTGGTATTGTATCTGTCTCTAAACCCTTGGGTGTTTTTTTAAACACGATGTTACAGCCTAAGTTGACTAACACTTGAATAGATAGCCATTTGATTGCAATAGTTCAGCATCAGCAAGCATTTTCCAGAAGTTTTTCTTTTTCAGTGTACAGATTGCTGCTTGCTTTTGTAGATAATGAGTGCAGTTGTACACATTCAATACTGTTAGTAACAGATATGTTAGATTCTCATATGTCAACAGTTGTGTTGGTTGAACATATCAATTGTTTTTAGTGTTGTCCTCATTATAATGATGTGTGCTCAGCCAAATATCATGCTGCCTGTCTCAATAATTTGTCATATGGCTTGCTTGTTGTCCACAATATTATTATATCACTTTCTCCTCATTTTAACAATGACATATTGTGGCTGCTCATATAAATCATTGAATGCAGACAGAACAATATGTTTATTTGAGCATAATACAATTTTACAAAGCTAGTGACCCGTGTGTGTATCTAAGAATATAGAATTGTTCAGATAACAATACTACTGTCATTTTTAGGAATACTACATACAGGGCCATAGGTAACTCTGTCTATAATGGACATGTATCAGTCCCTGTGTAAATTGTCATTGCAATCATATTGCGTTGTGCTATGATATTTATGAAATTGTTTTGTGTAACAGACATTTGCTTTTATTTATGTGTTTTGCAATTAATCTTCAGAGAGCATGGTACCAATAGATGTTCTCCAATCCAAAGATGATGACGTGCTCAGGCAAGGACACTGCCAGATTCTTCCAAGGAGGATGGTGATGATCCTGATGATTATGGTGATGATGCTGATGCACATGGACCTGCCTCTGCCCATGACATCCTGCCTGCACCCCTGAGGAAACATTGACCCGACTGGAATAAAGAATATTTTCAGGAGGAGATCTGGAAGGTCATTACCAATGTGCTCGAAACACAGATGAGGGACATGATGGAGACCTTCTTTGAGGATATGGCATGGGTTATGCAGAACTCTTTCAAGATGATAGCTCATGAAATCATTTGGGAGTCTAATCCTCATCAGCTTGGTCCCTCTGCTAGGTGAGAATTATCTGTGTGCTCTACTTGTGTTATGCTGCCAACTGTATATGAATTTCTGTACATGCATACCATGTATCTGTCATGCTTATTTGTTATTATTGTGTTACATTTAGTTTGGTTTCAATGTGTGCATGACATACATTAACATATAAAACTTTCCACATGATAGCCAATAAACATGTGTGTTACTGGAGGTGACTAACAGACAATGTATGTTGTCCATATTCCAACACTTACAGTGTGATATACCTTGGATTTCTGTTTTGCCATATCAGGTATGTGCAACATACCGACATGTCATTCACCATGTTTTTGGATGACAGTTATCATGATGTCCCACTGTCATGATGTGGTGTTGTGTGATGGTTTGGCAATGCTGATGCCATGTGGTATCATATACAGGTATATCCTGTCTATGCACAGTCTTCCTTTTCTGACTGTATCAAACAGCAATGTAACATTAATCTGTACACAATATTACAGATAACACATTCTTTCATAGTACATTGCACCATGTTTGTTGTATGTAGCATTTCCACAACCATGACATAGTGAAATCAGTGTACTCCTTCTGAAATAGTTGTACAATTAAATGATTGTACATATGTGTGCACGCAGTTGGACACATATCAACACATAAAAGTATCTTTGAAGTGATCATTCAGTGATTTACTGCTGATGCGTTGTAATGATGCTCACAGGAGTATCATCTGCTCCATAATGAGCAAAGTGGTTGGCATACACCTGTTATTTAGTTGACATTTGCATGACAGTATATGTGTATGTGCTTTTAGTTTTTAGCTTGCATAATATGCATGTTGATGTGACATGATTGCACATTACTGTATATGTGTGTTTTATATGTGTCCAGGTATGTGGACATCAGCAATCCATCTGGCCATTTGACATACATTTTCCATTTGCTTAAAGGTATGGTTGTCCACCTCCCTCCCACCTTCATATATCCCTATTAGTTTTTACAGGTATGTTTATCTTTGTTAAAACTACTACCCATTGCCATTTATTAATTTGACACAGTGAACATGTGCCACATGTATATCCGACATGTGCACATAAGCTGCTGGCTAATGCTTGCTATACATCCTTGTTCTCATTATACTTGTATGTTACCCAGTGTACCTTTTTTTCCCATCCATATGCACAATCTAATATATTCATTATGCTGTACTGTTGCATTTTCGAACATATTATTACAAGTTATTGGCATATGTGTGTGCATTGGCCTTGATTTATTGTACATTACATTTATGTCACTCATATACATACACATCTACACCTGACTGTTGCCTTTGACATGGTATATGTGTGTAACATACATACATTCCATTACATGTTTGTTTTGGTTGTGTATATCTACTTGTGTATGTAACAACATTTATAGCTGTTTTGCAGTACTTCTGTTTGGCACTCTTCTTGGTTATTTGCCTTTTACATGCATGGCCGTAGGTTTGCTTCTGTCCTCTGGAGTTATCTACTATTGGTATATTTATCCAATGTGTACTGTGATCCTTCTTTGTCAACTTAGAACACATATATCTAGCATTGTTCATTCACATCCAGGTGTAACTGCTATATAGTCTGTGATATGTTGTAACATGATGGTGCATAAGTAGATATGTTTTTCTGCATTTCACCATGGCTGGCATGTATCTCCACCCTATTTCTCAACTTTCCATTGCCCATGTTGTGCAGTATGCTGTCTGTGTAACTTACATGTTCTTACTGGTTTTTTTCCAACCTTTGTGTGTCTTGTGTTGTGCTATTTGTTCAGTTGGTCTACCTGCTGTGATAATCTTCACCTCCTCTTTCCTAGTGTTTATGTCTCCTTCTATTCCTAACAAAAAAAAATTGTCCATGCCCCTTTGACTTTCCCTTAGATTTTCATCTTCCAACATGCCTCTTGTGTCTCCCTCTTCTTCACCCATACCCCACGTCTTCTTTTCTATCTTCCACTTTCCTTGGAAGAGTGTGTGCGTAACTTGGGTTTCCCGCACAAGTCCCAAACACATTGTTAGCAACTGTTAGCTATGGCAATGTGGCCATGATTGCCTTTCACCTTTAAATTTTTTTTTATTAGAAAATTTACGGATTCCATCAGAATCCATCTAAGCCAATATATTTTAATGGTTCATGTATTATGCAGATATTCATAGTTGTCTATGGGTTTACTGCAAAGAGTGATGTGAATATATATTTTACAAATAGCCTTGCAGCTTTGAAGCATGTACTATAATTTAGTGGATGACTTATGGAAATATCATTAGTTGTCTTTTCTGTGTCTACTCTATTCTAACATTTTAGTTTAGAGACTGAAAATGTTTGGGTGCAGTCAGTAGACAACTATAGGGTGGGCACACAGGATCTGCTGAGCAAACAATAAGTGCTAAGCAAGACACAGCCATTTGATGTCTCATATAGACACATGCTGATGGAATATTAAGGGCACTCTGCACTATACCCTATGATACTCGGATGCACTTAGTTACTCATTTTTTTTCATGGTGCTCCAGTATAACCATGCTATCTATATTCTTATTGACATTTTGAAATATTTAATTTACACTCCTTTGGAAATGGTACTACATAGGCATGCAACATGGAAATCAGGCAACAGCTGAGCACAGATAAAGATAATCAAGAAAAACAGCTGTGTCGAAAGGCTCACCCATCACCCCCACTACTTAAATGTAATCACCTCTGTGGATGAGTACTGAACAAATTAAGGTAAAAGTGTAGCTTTTACAAAATGTCCTCTTTCTCTTTTCACCCAACTCCATTATATGATCTTAATTTTTCTCTTTGCAATTTAGTCAATCATTATTGGTAGGGTAGACAAACTGACACTGAAGTATGTGATGTATCAGTATACTACTTTGGCCATTACATTTAAATAATAGAAAATATGTTTTCTTTCTTTTTTATTTCAACTTGTTGGCAGATCTGTAAAGTTAAGTGTTTGAGTTTTTTCTTTAGGAATGTGTGACATTTTCTACACAAATGTTAAAAAGTAGGTGAAAGGAAAAGAATGTATGAAACTTGCAACTGAAGTACACAATGCAACTTCTCACTTTTACTGTTTCAGGAAAGGCCTAATTGCTTGTATATATTAAGTCACAGGAGGATGGAAATCAGGAAGAAAAAAGGCATGACATGTAATTTGATAAACTGCAATGGAAGCAGCTGAAAAAAATAGTTTTCTACTTTAATCTTTCTTCTATTATATGGGAAAAAGAAGTGATGAAATCTGATGCCATATCCCTCACCCTGTTTTCTCAGGAAACAAACTGATAATCTGAGATGCATATGTACCAGTACAAGGTCAGTCTAGTCTTGCTTGTGAAATCTTAGGGACCATTTCTATAAATAGTTACTGTTTGAATTCTGCCTTGTACAATTTTACTAACTCAGAAAATTTAGGTTGAGTATGTCTTCAGAGGAAGATATCTAGAGTGTTTAGTAAGCATTAGAGAATGGGCAAACTGTACATCAGCACTCTCATTGCAGAATGAATGTTCTCCAGCAGGGTATTAATGTACAAGTAATAACCACTAAAAACGAGTCCGCCTCTTCATGGCAGCATATCAAGTTGCCATGAAGCTCAGACAGAAAAAGAAACTAATGGCTACCATTATTTTACACTCACTAAGCAGTGCTCCTGCTGTTTAGCAAGTATAAAATGTGAAAAGAAATTAAAAACGTGTGTGTGTGTGTGTGTGTGTGTGTGTGTGTGTGTGTGTGTGTGTGTGTGTGTGTGTGTGTGTGTGTGTGTGTGTGTGTGTGTGTGTGTGTGTGTGTGTGTGTGTGTGTGTGTGTGTGTGTGTGTGTGTAAGTGTATGTGTGCATGTGAGTGAATATGAGAGCGATGGAGCCATTATTTTACACTCAGTAAGCAGTGCTCCTGCTGTTTCGCAAGTATAACGTGAAAAGAAATTAAAAACGTGTGCGTGTGTGTGTGTGTGTGTGTGTGTGTGTGTGTGTGTGTGTGTGTGTGTGCATGTGTGTGTGTGCGTGTGTGCGTGTGTGCGTGTGTGTGTGTGTGTGTGTGTGTGTGTGTGTGTGTGTGTGCGTGTGTGTGCGTGTGTGTGTGCGCGTGTGTGTGCGTGTGTGCATGTGTGTGCATGTGTGTGTGTGTGCATGTGTGCGTGTGTGCATGTGTGTGTGTGTATGTGTGTGTGTGTGTGTAAGTGTATGTGTGCATGTGAGTGAATGTGAGAGCGATGGAGCCATTATTTTACACTCAGTAAGTAGTGCTTTTGCTGTTTAACTAGTATAAAAAAAATTAAACAGAAAAAAGTGTATATGTGTGTGTATGTATGTGAATGTGTGTTTATGTTTCTGTCTGCATGCATGAGTGAATGCGTGCATGAAAGCAGAAGAGACTGTGTGCATATGTATGTGTGTGAAAGCAGAAGAGACTTCTCACTTTTACTGTTAGGATACAAAAGGCTTAATTGCTTGTATATATTACATCACACAAGGATGGGAATCAGGTTATCAGGCATTGGGCCTCATAACACCCCCATGTGGGTGTTAATTATACATTAACACACACACTTATAGGCATTATTGCTTGCGTTGGGCAGATTCCCAATTAAATGTTTTATCTGCATAAGGGATTGAGGTTTTTTTTTTTTTATTCTCTGTGCTTTGCCTTGACCTATGCATCTTTAATGCACATTAGCACTATTTTGATTACTTTACAATTTAAGTAAAGGTTTTACTTATTAATTTTTAGATCATGTGGCTGTTGTTTATTATTTATTTATTTATTAGTGTGTTATTAACTATTATTATCTGAGTACAGGGCATTATTTGACACTGTAGTTGGGAAAACTGTGGTATCTGTATCTAGAACCTAAATTATTTGAACATATTACCAGCAGGATATTAATTTTTATATTGTATATTTGGCTATATTAAGAGTGGTCAGGTAACTGTTCTGTTTGGTCTCAAGATATATATGGAGTGATTGTCTATGTAGTAATGAGGATTTAATTTATCTCCTCAGGAAGAAAGCTGTTAGGAACTGCAGAGTTCTGGCAGCCTTCCCTGCATGTGTGCATGTGTGTGTGCGTGTGTGCGTGTGCGTGTGTGTGTGTGTGTGTGTGTGTGTGTGTGTGTGTGTGTGTTCATGTGCGTGTGTGTGTGTGTGTGTGTGTGTGTGTGTGTGTGTGTGTGTGTGTGTGTGTGTGTGTGTGTGTGTGTGTGTGTGTGTGTGTGTGTGTGTGTGTGTGTGTGTGTGTGTGTGGGTGTGTGTATGCATGTGTGTGTGTGTGTGTGTGTGTGTGTGTGTGTGTGTGTGCGTGTGTTCATGTGCGTGTGTCTGTGTGTCTGTGTATGTGTGTGTGTGTGTGTGTGTGTGTGTGTGTGTGTGTGTGTGTGTGTGTGTGTATGCCTGAGTGTATGTGTAAATAATACTTTGCTTGAAAAGCAGTTGCTGAGGGTATGGTTATGGATACAATGGGTCACAGAAAAAATAGTCAGAAAAGGTTTAGGATGCCAAACAAAAGACTCAACTCTGAAAAGTGTCAGTGTATAAGTCCTAGTCTTGATGTGGATGTTGGCTGCCCATAACCAGGACAGCAGTGCGTAAATGTCTTTATGCTCTTCAGGCCAGGATGCATTTGATGAATTAATTATTGAATCAGACTTTTCTTTACTTCAACCTGTTGGGCTCCTGTGCTGTTTATTGAAAGGGCATCACTCTGACAGCCAGTGGACCTGTTTATGGTAGGGAACCAGATCCATAGCTCCTGTTCCTCACATATCCAGATTGTACCCTGTTTTATAGTAGTTGGATTCATTCCCCTTCAGTACCAGCCTGCTCACATACCCAGGTTGTACCCTGTTTGATAGTGATGGGATTCATTCTCCTTCAGTACCAGCCTGCTTTTTACACACAGGTGGAAAGTGGTGACATCCATCACATCCTCCTTGTATTCACTGATAATCTACTGATCCCCTCAGATCTAATGATTACTATACAAAACTGCCTTAGTTCATGGTTGTCCTAGGTTTATACTCCTCTCGGCACTGTCCTACTACCATCCTGGTATAAATGACATTGTATACTGTAGTCATTTAATTTCTTATCTCCTCCTTCTTACTCTTGGGTCATCATCTAGTGTTCATGCTGTGAGTCTTCAAGTTCCTATGCCTTAACTTTGTTTTTCTACAGAAAAAAATGTAGCTCTCTTTCCAGTACAGTACCTTGCAGCCTCCATCATGCTCATCTACTCATGAGCAGAATTCCACTGGATTAGTTTTTCTCAATAAGTCATATTATAATCACTTTGCAAATTTCTATTTTATAAACAAGCTGCACTGTCAATGCAAGGCATAACTATGAGAAGGGAAATAAATTACAGAATTAAAAAAATCTACTGCCTGTTTGATGTGCATGGCCATACTTCAGAAAATCTGAAACTGTTTTCCCTATTCTTTCAGTGTAGTCTCTTCTGAAAATAATAAAAGCTTAGTAACTGTAGAGGTTAGGAGCTTGGTGGTAAACCAGAACCTGATGCAGAGGACAGACATTTCATTAAACATGTCCCCATTTAGATTTTCAAGAAAAATAACCACTACAGTTAATGTAGTGGTATACACTTTCTGCCATGTTCTCTAAGGTAGCTGAAAATTAACTGACTAGGTTTTGTGATTATATGCATGTATGCATTTTATCTTATTTCTCTAACCATCAGAACTGGATCAGAATGGGATTCCTCTTTAAAAATGAAAACAACAATGCTTATCATCTAAAACTATTCTAAACCTACTTTGTCTAACAATATTATACCAAAGACATCTGTAGAAAAAGCAAACACAATTCATTTGTAGAATGCTCACAGGTGTGGGTCAGTAAAATCACATGTTGATTGCATAGGTCCAATTCTCTTAGATTTTTATATACAGACAGTCTTTTTGGAAATGCAGCCACTGTTAAAATACACTGAAATACTACCTTTTAAGAAAGACAACCTGCACAAGAACTTATTCTGACTTTGTAAATTAAGTTCATTCAATCTAATTCAAACACGCAGCAGACACACAAAATACTTTATTTATTTGTTTTATTTATTTGACATTTGTTAACTGGGTTAGTCCATCTGAGCCAATGGCCCATTTTCAGTGGATACCCAAGGAGAAACACTTCAGTAATACAGGCATAAAAAGATAACATAGTAGGCAATATACAAAACCCAAGAAAAACAGTGCAGCAATACAACTTAAGCAAAAATGACATATGCAGTAATCAGGTTAAATGAATAACTGTAATAAAAATGAAACAAAATGAGGTAAATACAATTAGTACTTTTAAGTATTTACAATAATGACATATCTTTCCCAAGTAGCATAATGTAGTATTGTCTAGGGAGCAGATTAGTCATTAAAGTATTAGATGCAGACAGGGAGTGAAAAGAAAAAGAAAGGAAAATGCAGATTATGGAGGATTTAGGCAAGGACAGGCTTTTGAGTTCAGAAAGTAGTGCTTCACTTCAGTTTTAAAGCTGGAATTAGTGATGCTATGAATGTAAGGTGATAGCGTATTCCACACAAGGGACACAGAGTGTTTATAGAGGAGTTTACCATAAGTTTTTTGGGTTTATAGATGTCTAGAAGGTGCTGGTCAGAACTATGAAGAGACCAGGTTGAGGTATAAGGAGATACTAAGATAGACAGTGATGGGCAGGCTAGTGGTTTGTTGTGTCAGCTGCAGATGGGCATGTAGTAAGAACTGGGGGAATTCTAGCCATTGAACCTGTTTCAGGGCAAGGCAATGATGGGATTTATAAGATAGGTTACCAGCAAATCTGGCTGTGTTATTGTAAGCTTGTTCTAGTTTGGAGAGATGGTTTGACTGGAGGTGAGTTAGGATAGGGGAGGCATAGAGGAGACCTGATAGGAGATAGGCTTGGCAAGGGTGGATTTGGAGTTGGGAGCAAGAAATTTCTTATTCCTGTAGAGAAGACCCAGTTTCATGTTAGTTTTTTTTGATACAGTATTAGATATGGATGTTGGTCATATTCATAATTTAAACCTTTACCTGGGAGCCATTCCAGTTATGATTCCACTCTCCAGATTGAATGATGCATCTATATAAGGCAAGGCCTACCATGGCTTGTTTGATAAAATCCATGGTATTTTTTCACAAAATTTAACCAAAACAAACTTGTCTTGTTTTTCAACTGTTGGCGCCTATGGAAACAAAGTATTGCATTTTATCTCTCTCTTTCTCTTTCCCTGTATCCAGTTATAATGAGCATCACTGCAATACAATATCCAAAGCAAAATGGCTTGCAGTTCCAGCCAGGTCATTCCACCTGCTGAATAATTTTACTTACAAAATC